>NC_084607.1:795000-847500 GCF_033807715.1 Cololabis saira
GGCCCCTGGTGGCCCCGCCCCCTGACCCCGCCCCCTGGTGGCCCCGCCCCCTCACCCTCTCACCAGTTGTAGGACAGCTTTAGCCCCGCCCCCAGCCCCGCCCCCTCACCCTCTCACCAGTTATAAGACAGCTGCAGCCCCTGTCCCCGCCCCCTCACCAGTTGTAGGACAGCTGTAGCCCCGCCCCCCGGCGGCCCCGCCCCCTCACCCTCTCACCAGTTGTAGGACAGCTGTAGCCCCGCCCCCTCACCCTCTCACCAGTTGTAGGACAGCTGTAGCCCCGCCCCCAGCCCCGCCCCCTCACCCTCTCACCAGTTGTAGGACAGCTTTAGCCCCGCCCCCAGCCCCGCCCCCAGCCCCGCCCCCTCACCCTCTCACCAGTTGTAGGACAGCTGCAGCTGCAGGCGGGCGTGGTCGGCCGTCTCGATGGTGATGATGTCGGTGAAAAAGTCGGGTCCCAGCAGCAGACAGATCGCCTTGATCGTGTTAGCTCGCTTGGGTTTGTCGCCCGACAGAGACAGAACCGTGAACTGCTCGTCGGGGCCGAGCATGACGAGCTCGGGGCCGAAGAGAACCCTGGAGGAAAAAACACAGTTTATTAGTTTAGAACCCTGGAGAAAAAAACAGAGTTTATTAGTTTAGAACCCTGGAGGAAAAAACACAGTTTATTAGTTTTAGTTTCTTTAGCATGACGAGCTTGGGGCCGAACAAAACCCTGGAGTAAAGAGTTAACGGTGCAGCAGCACGAGTGCTGACAGGAATTAGCAGGAGAGACCACGTCTCTCCAGTGTTAGCGTCGCTCCATTGGCTACCTGTAAAATTCAGAATCCAATTTGGCTGGCCTGCGGTCCCCACCCCTGGTCATCCCGTTGCTGCTTCCACCTGCCTGCTGTGCTGTTGCCGTCCCTGACCCACCAGTCTGGCCCTCGGCAGGAGGGCCCCCCCTTATGATCCAGGTCCTGGTCAAGGTTTCTTCCCTCCTAAAGGGGAGTTTTTTCTTGCCACTGTTTGGCTTAAGGCTTTTCTCCCACTAGGGGAGTTTTTACCTGCCATTGTTTATGTAATAATTGATCGGGGGTCATGTTCTGGGTATGGGTCTCTGTAAAGCGTCTAGAGACAACTCTGTTGTATTAGACGCTATATAAATAAAATTGAATTGAATTGAATTGAATTGAATTGAATTTAAAATTGTATTACTTGCATATAAAGCCCCAAACGGCTTAGCTCTGCAGTATTTACAAGACCTGATAGTGCCTTATGTTCCTGTCAGAGCTCTCCGTTCTCAGAGTGCAGGTTTACTCGTAGTTCCTAGAGTATCTAAATGTAGATTTGGAGGGCGGGCGTTCTGCTATCAGGCGCCATTACTATGGAACCAACTTCCAATCTGGGTTAAGGAGGCTGACACCACCTCCACCTTTAAAACTAAACTTAAAACCTTTCTGTTTAGTAAAGCCTATAGTTAGTGTTTAGTAAACCTCTAGCTGGTGTTGGTAAATCTCTAGGTCGTGTAAACTCTAGTGTGTTAGAGTCGCTCCTGTAGTTTCTTGTGCTGGCCCCTTCTCTTCTCTTTTTTCTTGGTGCAGCATCCTCTGCCGGTGGCGAAGAGCATCTCTGAATGCAAAACACCGGATCCTGCAGTGTGGGAGTGAGGGGGGCAGGGTAACGGCCCCTTTTGGGCGGGGGAGAAGGTTCGTCCCTCAAGACTCCTCTCCCTGGCCCTGCCCCTTTTCAACCCTTCCCTGACCCTGCACCCCAACCTGGGACTAGCTGATTGGGCCGGAGCTTCGGGAGCTGCGTGCTGGCCTGCGGTCCCCACCCCCGGTCATCCCGTTGCTGCTTCCACCTGCCTGCTGTGCTGCTGCCGTCCCTGACTCCCCCAGTCTGGCCCTCGGCAGGAGGGTCCCCCCTTATGAGCCTGGTCCTGCTCAAGGTTTCTTCCTCCTAAAGGGGAGTTTTTCCTTGCCACTGTTTGGCTTAAGGTTTTTCTCCCACTATGGGAGTTTTTACCTGCCATTGTTTATGTAATAATTGCTCGGGGGTTTATGTTTATGTTTATGTTCATGTTCATGTTCTGGATCTGGGTCTCTGTAAAGCGTCTAGAGACATCTGTTGTATTAGACGCTATATAAATAAAATTGAATTGAATTGAATTGAGTTGTCTGATTATTCTATTATTGTTTCCTTCTAGACTCCAGAAAACATTAATTCCAGAAACAGAAGACTCTCAGAGTCACAGCTTATGCAGATGATTCCCAGATCTACGTTGAACTCTCACCATTAGGAGCCTGTCTTTATTTTGTAATCTATCTAGTTTTTATTAGTTTTAGTCTCGTTCATTCTCCTTTTAGTCGTGTCAAGTTTCAGTCAATTAAAAGTCTGAGCATTTTAGTCTGATTTTAGTCAGAATTGTCCATTTTAGTCTAGTTTTAGTCGACAAAAACTGATGACATTTTAGTCTCCATCTCGGATGGAAGGAAGGAAGGAAGCAAGGAAGGAAGGAAGGAAGGAAGGAAGGAAGGAAGGAAGGAAGGAAGGAAGGAAGGAAGGAAGGAAGGATTCCTCTATGATATTTATCATATATTTAATTATGGTTCTGGTCACATGACCAGCGTTTTCTCACCTGGCCTTCTTCTCGCGGTAGTCGTACACCTGCAGCGCGGCGTTGTGTGGGACGCGGTACGTCACCACGCGGGTCTTGTTGCGCGGTGCGTCGCCGCCGCTACCGCTACCGGCGCCGCTGCGGCTGGAGCGGTCGGCTAGCGGGTCCACGCGCGCGGCTAGCAGGGCCTCCACGTTGGGCGGGAGCGTCTTCTCCCACAGCTCCTCGTCCTGGCTCAGCATGTAGGTGTGGCCGATGACGGCGCGCACCTGCAGGACACGCCCACGAAAGAGACACGCCCCCAAGTTAGAGACACGCCCCCAAGTGAGACACGCCCCCAAGTTAGAGACACGCCCCCAAGTGAGACACGCCCCCAAGTCAGAGACACGCCCCGGTTAGCGTTACTGTTACCGTTACTGCTCTGAGTGCAGTATTTGTTGCTCCCACTTCCCTCACTAAATCTAAAAAGGATGTACTGGCTTTTTCTACCCTGCTAGCCAGAAGATTAATTGTAATTAATTGGAAATCAGTAATCCCGCCCTGTCATGCCCGCTGGATTAGAGATACCCTTCATTTTCTTAAATTGGATAAAATCAGACTGTCCTTAACTGGCTGCTCCAGTAAAGTTGGGAAATTATGGTGCCCATTCCTTCAGTTCAATATTTTTTTGTTTCTTTGTTTTTTATTTTAAATGTAATTAATAATTCTCATTACAATTTATTATCTATTTTTTTGTAATTGTCCATTTCTGTCATAGTTTTATTTATTTATTTTTTTCATTTATCTATCTAATTATTTTATTGTGGTTGTTCTAGTTTTATATAGGTTGTTTGGTTATGCTGCAATACTTAAGTTACCACTGTCCTTTTCTGTTGTTTTTCCTAAAAGAAAAACTCTGTAAATGTTTTAAAATCTGCAAAACCCAGTAAAAAAAAAAAAAAAAAAAAAAAAGATTTTATATATATATATATATATATATATATATATATATATATATATATATATATATATATATATATATATATATATATATATATATATATGTATGTTTTTAACTCTTGGGGCCCCCTAGTGGTCACGGGGCCCTAAGCAGCGTAGTTGGCTATGCCTTGGCCGGTTCTATCGGCGGCTCTATGGATGGCTTTAGCTTTAGCGGCGGCTCTAGCGGTAGCGGCGGCTCTAGCGGTAGCGGCGGCTCTAGCGGTAGCGGCGGCGGCTAACCTTCCCCGTCTTCATGTCCCTCACGTAGATTCCCTCGTTCTCGTCCAGCGGGATGGCTAGCTGCTTCCTTAGCACCTCCACGCTAGCGGGCGGGACGTACTCCAGCGGGCCGCGCAGCATCCACAGGTCGCCGGGGCGACGCAGGACGCCGCTGCGCCGCGAGCGCTTGGCGCGTTCCCGCCTCTTCTCCTCCTCTTCCTCATCTTCCTCCTCCTCTTCCTCTTCCTCCTCCTGCTGGAGAGAGAGAGGGGGCAGTGCTGAGCAAATACACATCAAAATTAAACAGTTGTTAAACAATTGTTTAAGAGTTCCTCCTGTTCAGGAGTTCAGCTATAGTTCAGCTGTTTCCTCTAGTTGCAGTCACCTGGGTGTCGTTGCTAACGTCAGTTATTCACCTGGGTGTCGTTGCTAACGTCAGTTCCTCACCTGGGTGTCGTTGCTAACGTCAGTTCCTCACCTGGGTGTCGTTGCTAACGTCAGTTCCTCACCTGGGTGTCGTTGCTAACGTCAGTTCCTCACCTGGGTGTCGTTGCTAACGTCAGTTCCTCACCTGGGTGTCGTTGCTAACGTCAGTTATTCACCTGGGTGTCGTTGCTAACATCAGTTCCTCACCTGGGTGTCGTTGCTAACGTCAGTTCCTCACCTGGGTGTCGTTGATAACGTCAGTTATTCACCTGGGTGTCGTTGCTAACGTCAGTTCCTCACCTGGGTGTCGTTGCTAACGTCAGTTCCTCACCTGGGTGTCGTTGCTAACGTCAGTTCCTCACCTGGGTGTCGTTGCTAACGTCAGTTATTCACCTGGGTGTCGTTGCTAACGTCAGTTATTCACCTGGGTGTCGTTGCTAACGTCAGTTATTCACCTGGGTGTCGTTAACGTCAGTTCCTCACCTGGGTGTCGTTGCTAACGTCAGTTCCTCACCTGGGTGTCGTTGCTAACGTCAGTTATTCACCTGGGTGTCGTTGCTAACGTCAGTTCCTCACCTGGGTGTCGTTGCTAACGTCAGTTCCTCACCTGGGTGTCGTTGCTAACGTCAGTTCCTCACCTGGGTGTCGTTGCTAACGTCAGTTCCTCACCTGGGTGTCGTTGCTAACGTCAGTTCCTCACCTGGGTGTCGTTGCTAACGTCAGTTCCTCACCTGGGTGTCGTTGCTAACGTCAGTTCCTCACCTGGGTGTCGTTGCTAACGTCAGTTCCTCACCTGGGTGTCGTTGCTAACGTCAGTTATTCACCTGGGTGTCGTTGCTAACGTCAGTTCCTCACCTGGGTGTCGTTGCTAACGTCAGTTCCTCACCTGGGTGTCGTTGCTAACGTCAGTTATTCACCTGGGTGTCGTTGCTAACGTCCGTCTCTCACCTGGGTGTCGTTAACGTCAGTTATTCACCTGGGTGTCGTTGCTAACGTCAGTTATTCACCTGGGTGTCGTTGCTAACGTCAGTTCCTCACCTGGGTGTCGTTGCTAACGTCAGTTCCTCACCTGGGTGTCGTTGCTAACGTCAGTTCCTCACCTGGGTGTCGTTGCTAACGTCAGTTCCTCACCTGGGTGTCGTTGCTAACGTCAGTTCCTCACCTGGGTGTCGTTGCTAACGTCAGTTCCTCACCTGGGTGTCGTTGCTAACGTCAGTTATTCACCTGGGTGTCGTTGCTAACGTCAGTTATTCACCTGGGTGTCGTTGCTAACGTCAGTTATTCACCTGGGTGTCGTTGCTAACGTCAGTTCCTCACCTGGGTGTCGTTGCTAACGTCCGTCTCTCACCTGGGTGTCGTTGCTAACGTCCGTCTCTCACCTGGGTGTCGTTGCTAACGTCAATTATTCACCTGGGTGTCGTTGCTAACGTCAGTTATTCACCTGGGTGTTGTTGCTAACGTCCGTCTCTCACCTGGGTGTTGTTGCTAACGTCCGTCTCTCACCTGGGTGTCGTTGCTAATGTCCGTCTCTCACCTGGGTGTCGTTGCTAACGTCAGTTATTCACCTGGGTGTTGTTGCTAACGTCCGTCTCTCACCTGGGTGTCGTTGCTAATGTCCGTCTCTCACCTGGGTGTCGTTGCTAACGTCAGATATTCACCTGGGTGTCGTTGCTAACGTCAGTTATTCACCTGGGTGTCGTTGCTAACGTCAGTTCCTCACCTGGGTGTCGTTGCTAACGTCAGTTCCTCACCTGGGTGTCGTTGCTAACGTCAGTTCCTCACCTGGGTGTCGTTGCTAACGTCAGTTCCTCACCTGGGTGTCGTTGCTAACGTCAGTTATTCACCTGGGTGTCGTTGCTAACGTCAGTTCCTCACCTGGGTGTCGTTGCTAACGTCAGTTCCTCACCTGGGTGTCGTTGCTAACGTCAGTTCCTCACCTGGGTGTCGTTGCTAACGTCAGTTCCTCACCTGGGTGTCGTTGCTAACGTCAGTTCCTCACCTGGGTGTCGTTGCTAACGTCAGTTCCTCACCTGGGTGTCGTTACTAACGTCAGTTCCTCACCTGGGTGTCGTTGCTAACGTCAGTTCCTCACCTGGGTGTCGTTACTAACGTCAGTTCCTCACCTGGGTGTCGTTGCTAACGTCAGTTATTCACCTGGGTGTCGTTGCTAACGTCAGTTCCTCACCTGGGTGTCGTTGCTAACGTCAGTTCCTCACCTGGGTGTCGTTGCTAACGTCAGTTCCTCACCTGGGTGTCGTTGCTAACGTCAGTTCCTCACCTGGGTGTCGTTGCTAACGTCAGTTATTCACCTGGGTGTCGTTGCTAACGTCAGTTATTCACCTGGGTGTCGTTGCTAACGTCAGTTATTCACCTGGGTGTCGTTGCTAACGTCAGTTATTCACCTGGGTGTCGTTGCTAACGTCCGTCTCTCACCTGGGTGTCGTTGCTAACGTCCGTCTCTCACCTGGGTGTCGTTGCTAACGTCAATTATTCACCTGGGTGTCGTTGCTAACGTCAGTTATTCACCTGGGTGTTGTTGCTAACGTCAGTTCCTCACCTGGGTGTCGTTGCTAACGTCAGTTATTCACCTGGGTGTCATTGCTAACGTCAGTTCCTCACCTGGGTGTCGTTGCTAACGTCAGTTCCTCACCTGGGTGTCGTTGCTAACGTCAGTTCCTCACCTGGGTGTCGTTGCTAACGTCAGTTCCTCACCTGGGTGTCGTTGCTAACGTCAGTTATTCACCTGGGTGTCATTGCTAACGTCAGTTCCTCACCTGGGTGTCGTTGCTAACGTCAGTTCCTCACCTGGGTGTCGTTGCTAACGTCAGTTCCTCACCTGGATGTCGTTGCTAACGTCAGTTCCTCACCTGGGTGTCGTTACTAACGTCAGTTCCTCACCTGGGTGTCGTTGCTAACGTCAGTTATTCACCTGGGTGTCGTTGCTAACGTCAGTTCCTCACCTGGGTGTCGTTGTTAACGTCAGTTATTCACCTGGGTGTCGTTGCTAACGTCAGTTATTCACCTGGGTGTCGTTGCTAACGTCAGTTATTCACCTGGGTGTCGTTGCTAACGTCAGTTCCTCACCTGGGTGTCGTTGCTAACGTCAGTTATTCACCTGGGTGTCGTTGCTAACGTCAGTTCCTCACCTGGGTGTCGTTGCTAACGTCAGTTCCTCACCTGGGTGTCGTTGCTAACGTCAGTTCCTCACCTGGGTGTCGTTGCTAACGTCCGTCTCTCACCTGGATGTCGTTGCTAACGTCAGTTCCTCACCTGGGTGTCGTTGCTAACGTCAGTTCCTCACCTGGGTGTCGTTGCTAACGTCAGTTCCTCACCTGGATGTCGTTGCTAACGTCAGTTCCTCACCTGGGTGTCGTTACTAACGTCAGTTCCTCACCTGGGTGTCGTTGCTAACGTCAGTTATTCACCTGGGTGTCGTTGCTAACGTCAGTTCCTCACCTGGGTGTCGTTGTTAACGTCAGTTATTCACCTGGGTGTCGTTGCTAACGTCAGTTATTCACCTGGGTGTCGTTGCTAACGTCAGTTCCTCACCTGGGTGTCGTTGCTAACGTCAGTTATTCACCTGGGTGTCGTTGCTAACGTCAGTTCCTCACCTGGGTGTCGTTGCTAACGTCAGTTCCTCACCTGGGTGTCGTTGCTAACGTCAGTTCCTCACCTGGGTGTCGTTGCTAACGTCAGTTATTCACCTGGGTGTCGTTGCTAACGTCAGTTCCTCACCTGGGTGTCGTTGCTAACGTCAGTTCCTCACCTGGGTGTCGTTGTTAACGTCAGTTATTCACCTGGGTGTCGTTGCTAACGTCAGTTATTCACCTGGGTGTCGTTGCTAACGTCAGTTATTCACCTGGGTGTCGTTGCTAACGTCAGTTCCTCACCTGGGTGTCGTTGCTAACGTCAGTTATTCACCTGGGTGTCGTTGCTAACGTCAGTTCCTCACCTGGGTGTCATTGCTAACGTCAGTTCCTCACCTGGGTGTCGTTGCTAACGTCAGTTCCTCACCTGGGTGTCGTTGCTAACGTCCGTCTCTCACCTGGATGTCGTTGCTAACGTCAGTTCCTCACCTGGGTGTCGTTGCTAACGTCAGTTCCTCACCTGGGTGTCGTTGCTAACGTCAGTTCCTCACCTGGATGTCGTTGCTAACGTCAGTTCCTCACCTGGGTGTCGTTACTAACGTCAGTTCCTCACCTGGGTGTCGTTGCTAACGTCAGTTATTCACCTGGGTGTCGTTGCTAACGTCAGTTCCTCACCTGGGTGTCGTTGTTAACGTCAGTTATTCACCTGGGTGTCGTTGCTAACGTCAGTTATTCACCTGGGTGTCGTTGCTAACGTCAGTTCCTCACCTGGGTGTCGTTGCTAACGTCAGTTATTCACCTGGGTGTCGTTGCTAACGTCAGTTCCTCACCTGGGTGTCGTTGCTAACGTCAGTTCCTCACCTGGGTGTCGTTGCTAACGTCAGTTCCTCACCTGGGTGTCGTTGCTAACGTCCGTTATTCACCTGGGTGTCGTTGCTAACGTCCGTCTCTCACCTGGATGTCGTTAAAAGCCTCGACCGCCCGCAGAACCAGACCTTCGTCCTCCGACAGAACGTACACGTTCTGGATTCCCTGCTCCAGGTTCTCGCCTGGCTGCAGGAAGAACGAGCACTCGCCCTGAAGGAGAGAGAGGAGAGGGGTCAGAGGTCAGTGGGAGTCTGAACTGACTCATCACTGACTCATCACTGGAAAAAACAACAATTTCCACCTGTTTCAAGTAGATTTTCACTTAAAATAAGTAGAAAAATCAGCCAGTGGAACAAGATTCTTTTGCTTGTAATAAGAAGATAAATCTTGTTCCACTGGCAGATTTTTCTACTTATTTCAAGTGAAATTTACTTGAAACAGGTGAAAATGGTCAAATAACAAGGTATTTTTCTGGTAATGACTCTTGTTTTAAGTGTAATAAGATTTTTCGTCTAAAAATGAGACATTTTAACTAGAAATAAGACAAATATTCTGGTAAGATTTCAAGTTTTTGCAGTGTGAATTCGAGCAAAAGAAGGAAAATTCAGAACAAACTAAAATCTTAGCGGAAACAGTAAACAACGTTTCTTTTAAATAGTTAAATTTAAGGTTTTTTCAACAGTTTTCAGGAGTTCCTGAGTAAACGGAACCAGGACCAGAACCAGAACCAGGACAAGGACCAGGAACCAGAACCAGGACCAGGACCCAGACCCAGATCCAGACCCAGATCCAGACCCGGACTCTCACCTTGACCACCCTCTTCTGGCCCAGCTGGTTCTTCCCGTCGGGTCCGACCGGGTCCAGGACCACGCAGTACTGGCGGCTGCTGAGCGTGGTGACGGGTACGACTCCCAGAACCTCCTCCGACACCGAGGGCACGTGGGCCTCGCGGTCACCGTGCGTCACCAGCCACTCCTCGCCGGTGCGGCGCTCGCGCCCGCCGGCGTCGCGGAACGGACGCAGGGCCCGGACGTGCAGCGCTTTCTGGGGGGGGGGAACCGGGTTAGAACCAGGTGCTTCAGGCGTTGCCACAGTAACGTTCACGTAGGGCAGGGCGATATGGACCAAAAGTCATATCTGGATATTTTCTAGCTGAATGTTGATACTCGATATATATATATCGATATTTTTTCTGTGCCATAATTGGGGTTTCCCCCAAAGCATTATAGCATAGCATCTCTGTTAGCATCTTTGTTAGCATCTCTGTTAGCATCTCTGTTAGCATCTCTGTTAGCTTCTCTGTTAGCATCTCTGTTAGCATCTCTGTTAGCATCTCTGTTAGCATCATTTCTTAAAAAAACAGTCAGTTTTAATACAAAGCCTCGTGCCAAATGTCACACAGGTTCCTTTATTAACAGAGGTCTGCACAATATCAACATGTATAAAACAAATGAAATAAAAATAAACTGCTGCATATATAGAATAAAAATGCTTCTTGAATAAAATAAAACAAATATCCCTTTCCTGCAGAACAATTAAATTAAAATACACTGTAATTAATACAATGTAGACAGTAACAGGCAGACTTTTCCACTGAGGTTGACAGTTGTGCAAATAACAAAACATTTGTGCAAATCTCAAATAAAACATTCAAGTCAATTTGTCACAAAATAAGCTACATCAAAATCAAATTTATTTTTATTTTTTTAAATCGATATAAACGATATTGTCTCGTACCATATCGCGTTTGAAAATATATCGATATATATTAAAATCTCGATATATCGCCCAGTCCTACATTCATGCTTGACCCGTTGCCACGGTAACCGTCATGCTTCAAGCATCAGGTTCGGCCCTGAGTTGATGTTTGGCCCGACAGTGATGTCATCACAGTGATGTCATCACTGTGATGACATCACTGTCGGGCCAAACATCAACTCAGGGCCTAATTAACTGGTAAATAGATGGTAAACATCTGGTAAGTAATTTGTAAGTATGATATCACGGAGGTGACATCACGGTGATGTCACCAGGAGGCGGAGTCACCTTGTCCGTCAGGATGAAGGCGTTGACGATGTCGATCACTTCCTCGTGGGCTCCGGGCAGGTACGCCCCCACCTTGCTGACGAGCCACTCCTCACCTGGGGGGAAAACACGCTGTTAGCCCCGCCCATCAACTGTTAGCCCCGCCCACTCAGGGTTAGCCCCGCCCACTCAGGGTTAGCCCCGCCCATCCACTGTTAGCCCCGCCCACTCAGGGTTAGCCCCACCCACTCAGGGTTAGCCCCACCCACTCAGGGTTAGCCCCACCCACTCAGGGTTAGCCCCACCCACTCAGGGTTAGCCCCACCCACTCAGGGTTAGCCCCGCCCATCCACTGTTAGCCCCGCCCACTCACTGTTCCGCCCATTAATCACATTTTCACAAAACTTATTTACTAGCGGTGGGTAAAAATATCTAAAAATCGATGCATCAATTCTCCCGCCCTGATTCAATCTGGATTCATCAAAGCCTCTGAATGATTCCCCTCCTGGCCAGTGGGGGCGCTGTGAAAAAACATTTTATTATGATTGGGGTTTTGTGGACGGCGGGTGCATGCGACCAAACAACAATAAAACAACGACAATGGCAAAAGGAAAATCTTTCAGATCAGACGATGTTTTATATCAGATGTTGTGAGGTCTATTACAATGTCCAAGAGGAAAGACATTTTATTTAAGTTTACATGCACTTTATTTTTCATGTTGACACAGAACTGTCATGTGTTTTTTTTTTATTTTAACTTTTATACTACAGTACAAATGCACAAGTGAGCCAATCTGGTGCTGCTAAGTTTACTTGCTCAGTTCATTTCTATGTGAAGTAACAGGCCACGTTATAGGCGTGAAAATAAAAATAATGAAAAAAACAAGTATTTGTGTATTTCTACGTCTTACTGAATCAATATCGAAGCATTTAAATCAATATCGAATCAATATCGAATCGAAACCTAAAGAATCAAAATGGAATCGAATCGTGAGGTTCTTAACAAAACCCAGCCCTATTATTTACAGACAAATACGAATGAAAAGATGGTTTCACTGATTTAAACGCTGAGCACCAATCAGAGCTGTGGGCGTGGCCAAACGCTGGAAGATCCAATCAGAAACAGGTTAAAAGGTTTCTACGCGCTCTGCTTCACATGTTGCCACGGTAACGTTCACATGTTGCCACGGTAACCAGCTGGTCTTCGGGTCGTTGGAGAAACTTTACATTTTTATGCAAAACGGCTCATTTGCTTAAAACTCATTTGTTTACGGAGGATTTAGAACCAACAACCCAGTTTATATTAGAGTCTGAGCTGGACCTGCTGGACCGGTGTGTCCTGGTCAGTGTTGGGAGTAAGGCGTTATTTAGTAACACGTTACTGTAACACGTTATTTAGCCCAGACCGGGTCCAGGTCTCACCTGTGACTCTCTGGATCCCCTCCCGGTCCTGCTGGACCTGCTGGTCCCCCAGACCCGGTCCAGTACTCACCTGTGACCCTCTGGACCCCCTCCCGGTCCTTCCCCTCCTTCCGGGCCCGGAGCCGGATGGCCTGGTTCTCCCGGATCACGGTGGCCTTGACGGTCTCCAGAACCACCACCTCCTTCCGGGGGATGTAGGTTCCTGAGGACACACGGAGAACCGGGTCAGGTTCAGGTTCAGGTTCAGGTTCAGGTTCAGGTTCAGGGGGGAACTACAGAACCGGTTCTGGTTCTGGTCCTGGTTCTGGTACAGACCTGGTCCTGGTTCTGGTTCTGGTCCTGGTTCTGGTACTGACCTGGTCCCTGAAAGGACCTGGTTCTGGTTCTGGTACTGACCTGGGCCCTGGAACAGCCACTCGTCCCCGGCCACCCTCTTCTGGCCCCCGTCGTCCTGGAAGTCCAGCAGGGCCTGGAGACGCAGGGCCGAGTCCGGGTACACGATCTGCAGGGGGGTCACGGCCTGGGGGGAGAAGGGGGCGTGGTTAGAGGGGGCGGAGTCAGGGGCAGGGGGCGGGGCTAACGATCTGCAGGGGGGTCACGGCCTGGGGGGGGAAGGGGGAGGGTTATAATCAGGGGGCGGGGTTAGAATCAGGGGGCGGGGTCACGGCCTGTGGGGAGAACCGAATCAGGTTAACGCCCGCAGCTAGCTAACTACTACTACAGGGGCCCGAGCATTGAGCCCTGATGAACTCCACATGTGATTGGCTGCGTTTCCTTTTTTTTCCCTTTTTTTTCTCTTTTTTTCCTTTTTTTTTCTTCTGTTTATTCTTTTTTCCTTCTCTTTCTTTCCCTTTATTTCTCTTTTTTCTTCTTTTTTTCCTTTTTTCTTCTTTTTTTCCTTTTTTTCTTCCTTTTTTTTCTTTTTTTCCCTCTCTTTAGCACCGCCCTACACGATCTGCAGGGAGAAGGGGGCGTCGTCAGGGGGCGGGGTAATTCCTGCAGCAGGGGCCCCAGAACCGAACCCTGAGGAACTCCACATGGGATTGGCTGTGTTTACATGGGAAGTTTAATTCCTCTTTAATTCAGAATTTATACTCAATCCGAAATTAAAATGAGTAGAAATTAGCATGTAAACACCTAAATCCGAATAGAATAATTCCACGATCATGCACACACTCATTCAAAGAAAAAATAAAAAATAAAATAAATAATTAATTAAATTTTATAAAAAGAAAACAAAAATAAACAAACACACAAAAAAATAATAATGAAATATTTTTTAAAGAAATAAAAAATGAAATAAATAGAATAAATTAAAATAAATTAAATAAATGAAAAAAAAACAACATTTAAATAAAAAAAAAAAAAAAGAAGTACTTGCTGTATTTCCTCCCCAGGATAAAGGGGAAACGGGTCAGAACCAGAACCAGTACCTGCTGGATCTCCTCCCCCGGGTACAGGGGAAACGGGTCTTGGGTCAGCCGGATCTCCAGGTCGGCGTGTCTCAGCTTGGCCTGACCCGACGGGTCGAACTGGACCTGGTTCTGGTCGTCTCGGGTCACCGGGTTGGAAACCACGCAGTAGTGGCGGGGCGGAACCATGAGCATCCGGACCGGCGGGAACAGAACCCTGGAACAGAACCACAGCCAATCAGAACCATGAGCATCCGGACCGGCAGGAACAGAACCAGAACCAATCAGAACCAGACTAGAGGCCAAAAGCCAAAAAAAAAGGCGAAAATTCGGACGCTTATTGCTCGGCCGAACTTTATCGTAGAGACATCGTTCAAACTTACAAACACTCGGCCTGATTGGCCCTAAAGGACCGTACAACCTCATCATGCTAATTATTACGGTTTTTGCAATATTTAACTTTCAATTTAAAAAAAAAATAATTTTATTTTGGACGCTTGTTGCTAGGCAACGGTTTATCGTACAGACATCATTACAACATTGACAAACCCGGGACGTGTTGTACTACAACATATTTTAGTCTCATCATGCTAGCTATTACGCTTTTTAAGATATTCAATTATGCTCATTTTGATATGAAAAATTAGATACTTAATGGTTTACATTAATGGGCGTGGCCTAACGGCTCAACAGCGCCCCCTAGAAAACTTTGTTCCTCAAGCCCCACGATACGGTTTGACGTACATGCACGAAAATCGGTACACACCTGTATCATGTCGCAACTTAAAGAAAAGTCTCTTGGCGCCATGGCCCAAACCCAACAGGAAGTCGGCCATTTTGAATTAATCGTGTAATTTTGGCGGAATTTATGCGATTCCTTCGGCCGTTAATACGGCCCGAACCGTAACGTGCACCCAGGTGTGTTATACATCAAAATGTGCGTCTCCATCCTGCGACTACACGCATTACTTTTCTCTTTCAAAAACGTTACCGTGGCGACGCTAGACGCCAGAAAGCCCCGCCCCCCCTTCATCTGATTGGTCCATATTTGATAGTTTCTATTTTCTGACAGAACTTTTGAGTTTGATATAAAGAGTCATGGTGGTTCATCGGACTCAGTTTTGAGTCCTTGACCTTTTATTGGTGAAAATTGCACGCGCAAGGGCCCGTTCATCCGTTCATCGCTGCTGCAGCTTTAATTATATTATTGTTTCCTTCCAGACTCCAGAATACATTAATTCCAGAAACAGAAGACTCTTATCTGAGTCACAGCTTATGCAGATGATTCACAGATCTACGTTGAACTCTCACGATTACGATCCTTTTTTTATTCTGTAATCTACATTTTAGTCTGGTTTTTATTCCTCTACGATATTGCATCCTATATTTAATTATTGTTATCGTCACATGAAGGGAAAAAAAATAAATTTTGTGTCCTGAAATGCCCTGGATTCCCAAAACACAGCTTTAATCAGCCATGCACCTGCTGTTTATTATAACAAATGATAGTTTTTCTGTGAGAGAGAAACTAGCTCACACGGGATTTTGGTCCCGTGTGAGCCTCCCCCCCCCCCATCCGCAAGGTGCTGAGTAAAAGTATAAAGACGCGAGAGCCGGAGGTTCGGGTTCAGAGTCTGCTGTGGGTCTAGTGCACGGACGCCCAGCGCGGTTTCTTTGGTCTACTCTGTATCAGGACTGTTCGGCTCTCCAGTCCCGTGTCGAGGTAAGAGTATAGTAGAGTAGTAGAGTAGAGTATGAGGCCTTGGCCCTGTGTAGTTGTGTGTGTGTAATATTGCTCTGCCATTTGTGGGGGATAACTTGACACCTTGTCCTAGCAAAGAGAGTAATTGTGTGTGTCACTTCTATGCAAATGCTTGCTTTTCTTGCTGGTAATAAAGATCCATATATCATTATAGCAAAAGCGAGGTGTGTGTGTGTGTGTGTGTGTGTGTGTGTGTGTGTGTGTGTGTGTGTGTGTGTGTGTGTGATTCATTTTGGTACAGCCGACCACTCCTAGAACCTTAAAGTGAGATTTCTCCCAAAACATTACATGACCAGCAACAGCTGCTACTAGTACTACTATAGTACTACTAGTAGTACTATAGTACTACTAGTAGTACTATAGTACTACTAGTAGTACTAGTAGTAGTACTAGTAGTAGTACTAGTAGTAGTACTAGTAGTAGTACTAGTACTACTACTAGTACTACTACTGGTACTAGTAGTACTGCTACTAGTACTGCTACTAGTACTAATATAGTACTACTAGTACTAGTAGTACTGCTACTAGTACTACTACTAGTACTGCTGCTAGTACTGCTACTAGTACTACTACGACCCACCTCTCGTTGTCCTGACGGATGTACGTCAGCGGTCCGATCTCCACCCGGGCGATGTTGGTGTTCTGGTCCAGCACGTGGATGTAGTGGTGGGGGGGGATCTACTACTATAGTACTATAGTACTACTATAGTAGTACTATAGTACTAGTACTAACCTCTCATTATCCTGACGGATGTACGTCAGCGGTCCGATCTCCACCCGGGCGATGTTGGTGTTCTGGTCCAGCACGTGGATGTAGTGGTGGGGGGGGATCCGGATGATGGACGCCTCCACCTGGACCTCCGGGGGCTCCTGGACCTCCAGGGCCCGGTTCCCTCCCTTCTTAGACATGGTGAAGTTCTGCAGAGACCAGGACCAGAACCAGAGTCCAGATCAGGACCAGAACTTTATTTAATTTTACACATTTACATTTACAACCAGTGCTTTAAGTGGACAAAAATAAGTTCCGGTACTCCCCTTATTTAACTAATGTCAGGTAAATTAGGCGGTGGGTATCAGCAGATGATTAAGTGATATATTTAAATACTAGAACATGATCCTGATTTTTAAAAAGAAAATTGTTTTATTGAATTTTCCAACAAATTATGTGTACACAAGAAAACGCTCACATTCACTGGTAGACAGTACTGGAGTTGTAAAAAAAAATCAGGGGGGATGGTGGGTTTTATCATATGGGGACAGATAATTTGTGCTGATTACAAATAATATAATATATTACAAATAATAGCAGTGACCAAAACAGCTGCAGAAATACTGCAGGAATGACATAGCAGCAGTTAAATGCAGCCTTCTGTAAGCTTTAAATATCCACTGGACTTACATCAAATACATCAAAACACAACAATAAAAAACACTTTTCTGAACTTATCAATATGACTCTGTCCTTCACAGGATAAGTAAAATGGATCACTGCAAAAACTCAAAATCTTAACAAGAATATTTGTCTTATTTCTAGTTAAAATGTCTCATTTTAGTAAAAAAAATCTCATTACACTTAAAACAAGACTCATCACTGGAAAAAACAACAATTTTCACCTGTTTCAAGTAGATTTTCACTTGAAATAAGTAGAAAAATCTGCCAGTGGAACAAGATTTTTTTGCTTGTAATAAGAAGATAAATCTTGTCCCACTGGCAGATTTTCCTACTTATTTCAAGTGAAAATTTACTTGAAACAGGTGAAAATTGTCAAAGAACATCTTCCTGGTGTTATTTTTCTGGTGATGACTCTAAATGTTGAAATAGCAGTAAAACCACATTCATTGATGAAATGACGGGATGGAAAGGGGGGATGGCAGTTTTGGGGGGATGCAGAGCCTACGCCGTATGGTACGCGGTGACGCGCACGTACGTTGCGCGTCACCGCGTACCCTACGGCGTAGCCCTTACGTCGATTTAGCGCGGAACCATAAATCAGGCTTTACGAGTGAACGTCTCACGAGGGGCAGTCGCGTTGCGACGCCACTGTAGCCAAATCACAAGGAGAGAACAGAGAACTGTGAGCTCATGAGAAGTCCCGGTACGCCGTAAAAAGTCCTGGTACCACAGAGGCTAATAATGAGAAGTGGGGGGTACTCCGTACCGCTGCGTACCGGCCCACTTAAAGCACTGATTACAACCATCAACATTCTGGACTGATCCAGACCTGCAGGTCCAGGACTGACCACTAGGGTCCAGATCCAGACCTGCAGGTCCAGGACTGACCACTAGGGTCCAGATCCAGACCTGCAGGTCCAGGACTGACCACTAGGGTCCAGATCCAGACCTGCAGGTCCTCTACAGACCACTAGGGTCCAGATCCAGACCTGCAGGTCCTCTACAGACCACTAGGGTCCAGATCCAGACCTGCAGGTCCTCTACAGACCACTAGGGTCCAGATCCAGACCTGCAGTTCCTCTACAGACCACTAGGGTCCAGATCCAGACCTGCAGGTCCTCTACAGACCACTAGGGTCCAGATCCAGACCTGCAGGTCCTCTACAGACCACTAGGGTCCAGATCCAGACCTGCAGGTCCTCTACAGACCACTAGGGTCCAGATCCAGACCTGCAGGTCCTCTACAGACCACTAGGGTCCAGATCCAGACCTGCAGGTCCAGGACTGACCACTAGGGTCCAGATCCAGACCTGCAGGTCCTCTACAGACCACTAGGGTCCAGATCCAGACCTGCAGGTCCTCTACAGACCACTAGGGTCCAGATCCAGACCTGCAGGTCCTCTACAGACCACTAGGGTCCAGATCCAGACCTGCAGGTCCAGATCCAGACCTGCAGGTCCTCTACAGACCACTAGGGTCCAGATCCAGACCTGCAGGTCCTCTACAGACCACTAGGGTCCAGATCCAGACCTGCAGGTCCTCTACAGACCACTAGGGTCCAGATCCAGACCTGCAGGTCCTCTACAGACCACTAGGGTCCAGATCCAGACCTGCAGGTCCTCTACAGACCACTAGGGTCCAGACCTGCAGGTCCTCTACAGACCACTAGGGTCCAGACCTGCAGGTCCTCTACAGACCACTAGGGTCCAGATCCAGACCTGCAGTTCCTCTACAGACCCCTAGGGTTCTGACCCGGTCTCAGAGACCAGATTCTGACCCCCCACCACTCAGAGACCAGCAAGAAACCTGGAATTCATCTTAAAAACACATCGTTTTACTGACGACGGTTTTTATTAAGTTCCGTAAAAGTTCCAAGTCCACAATCAAGTCCATAAAAGAATAAAACAACGACGTCGTTCTGAAACCTTTAAACTCTATTGTCACGAGTTTAGACACTTTACCAAAACCACCCAGAAGAGTCGGCCCCCCCACTGGTGGATCCAGACCAGGGGGGCCACCAGGGGGGCCACCAGGGGGGCCACCAGGGGGGGCCAGGGGTGGCCACCAGGGGGGCCAGGGGGGCTACCAGGGGGGCTACCAGGGGGGCCACCAGGGGGGCCACCAGGGGGGCCACCAGGGGGGCTACCAGGGTGGCCACCAGGGGGGCCACCAGGGGGGGCCAGGGGTGGCCACCAGGGGGGCCACCAGGGTGGCCACCAGGGGGGCCACCAGGGGGGCCACCAGGGGGGCTACCAGGGTGGCCACCAGGGGGGCCACCAGGGGGGCCACCAGGGGGGCCACCAGGGTGGCCACCAGGGGGGCCACCAGGGGGGCCACCAGGGGGGGCCAGGGGTGGCCACCAGGGGGGCCAGGGGGGCTACCAGGGGGGCTACCAGGGGGGCCACCAGGGGGGCTACCAGGGGGGCCACCAGGGGGGCCACCAGGGGGGCCACCAGGGGGGCTACCAGGGTGGCCACCAGGGGGGCCACCAGGGGGGGCCAGGGGTGGCCACCAGGGGGGCCACCAGGGTGGCCACCAGGGGGGCCACCAGGGGGGCCACCAGGGGGGCTACCAGGGTGGCCACCAGGGGGGCCACCAGGGGGGCCACCAGGGGGGCTACCAGGGGGGACACCAGGGGGGCTACCAGGGGGGCCAGGGGGGCCACCAGGGGGGCCAGGGGGGCTACCAGGGGGGCTACCAGGGGGGCCACCAGGGGGGCTACCAGGGGGGCCACCAGGGGGGCTACCAGGGGGGCCACCAGGGAGGGCCACCAGGGAGGGCCACCAGGGGGGCTACCAGGGGGGCCACCAGGGGGGCTACCAGGGGGGCTACCAGGGGGGCCACCAGGGAGGGCCACCAGGGAGGGCCACCAGGGGGGCCACCAGGGAGGGCCACCAGGGAGGGCCACCAGGGAGGGCCACCAGGGGGGCCACCAGGGGGGCCACCAGGGAGGGCCACCAGGGGGGGCGACCAGGGGGGGCCACCAGGGGGGCCACCAGGGGGGCCACCAGGGAGGGCCACCAGGGGGGCTACCAGGGGGGCCACCAGGGGGGCTACCAGGGGGGCCAGGGGGGCCACCAGGGGGGCCACCAGGGGGGCCACCAGGGGGGCCACCAGGGGGGCTACCAGGGGGGCCAGGGGGGCCACCAGGGGGGCCACCAGGGGGGCCACCAGGGGGGCCACCAGGGGGGCTACCAGGGGGGCCAGGGGGGCCACCAGGGGGGCCACCAGGGGGGCCACCAGGGGGGCTACCAGGGGGGCCAGGGGGGCCACCAGGGGGGCCACCAGGGGGGCCACCAGGGGGGGCGACCAGGGGGGCCACCAGGGGGGCCACCAGGGGGGCCACCAGGGGGGCCACCAGGGGGGCCACCAGGGGGGCTACCAGGGGGGCCAGGGGGGCCACCAGGGGGGCCACCAGGGGGGCCACCAGGGGGGGCGACCAGGGGGGCCACCAGGGGGGCCACCAGGGGGGCCACCAGGGGGGCTACCAGGGGGGCCAGGGGGGCCACCAGGGGGGCCACCAGGGGGGCCACCAGGGGGGCCACCAGGGGGGGCGACCAGGGGGGCCACCAGGGGGGCCACCAGGGGGGCCACCAGGGAGGGCCACCAGGGGGGGCGACCAGGGGGGCCACCAGGGGGGCCACCAGGGGGGCCACCAGGGAGGGCCACCAGGGGGGCCACCAGGGGGGCCACCAGGGGGGCCACCAGGGGGGCCACCAGGGAGGGCCAGGGGTGGCCATGGCTGAGATGTCGAGAAAAAAGTCCAAATTTCATGAATAAAGTTTAAATGTTGAGAAAAAGGGTGAAATTTCAACTTTTTTCTCGACATTTTGACTTTTTTCTCGAAATTTCGACTTTATTCTCGAAATTGTATTTCAACCTCGACAATTTTCTCGAAATTGTATTTCAACATTAATCCCGACATTTCAACTTTTTTATCCACATTTCAACTTTTTTATCCACATTTCATTTCATTTCATTTTTATTTATTCCGATCATGGAAATATGCAAAGAAAAGAAGCAAGCAAGTAAAATGACAACACAATCAAACACATATTCCAGAACCAGAAAGGAGCAGGAAGAAGAAAATCTTATTCTACCTGCCCCTCCCTCGAAACAACACTGAACAATAATAACAGATTTCTGCACAATTACTCAGTTAACATCACAAGAAAAGAAAAACAAGAAAATAAAAGATAGATTGTCTGTCTCCATACGCATATATTTAGACTATTTCATCCATACATTGCTATTTTTTTCTCTTTAAATTTATTTTTAAACTGAAATATGTTTATACAGCCCTTTAAATCATAATTTAATGAATTCCATAACTTAATTCCAACAATTGAAATGCTCATCTGCTTTGCTTTCAACTTTTTTATCCACATTTCGACTTTATTCACAAAATTTAAACTTTCTTCTTTAAATTTCGACTTTATTCTTAAAATTGTATTTCAACATTAATCTCGACATTTCGACTTTTTTCTTGAAATTTACTTTTCTCGAAGTGCATAATGAAAAAAAAAATCTTCCTCCTCTAAAATATTATTGTTATTTTTCTCCTGCCTGGCCCTGATTCTCTTCTTGATCCCTGGTGGCTCCACCTGGTGGTGAGAGGGGGAACTGCAGTATTTCCGGGTTACCTGGAGTAGGAAGCAGGACCAGGCCCCCAGTCTCGCGCTCAGCAGGCACGCCGATTTTTTCCAGTGGCCAGCCGCGGTACTGCAACAAAAAATCCCATGGGGCCCAGAAAGCTTTTTTCCCATAGACCGCAATAGTAAAAGAGAAGCCTCTAAAACTGTTCACAGGAACCTCCAGCTGTAATCACCGGCAATTACTAATCTTTGTATTCTATATTTTTAAGTCATGGACTTTATATCCGTCAAAAATGTTTTATAACGGCCAGAAAAGTCAAAGAAAAGTCTCTTTCTGGGCGTGACGTCACGGCTTTGTCCGTGCACTCGCAAAGCGCGGTCGTGTGTGTCTCGGGAACGAGCATGGCTGAATCTAAGCCGTTCGGCGGAATAATCACTCAGAAAAGTGGAAAACACGGCTCAAAGGTGTGTTTTTGTGGTCTCTTAATTTTTTTTTCCATGACAAAAGACATTGGGTTTATAATAAAACCTCAGTAAACGAGGGGGAGCTGCTCTGATCAGTGTTGAGCAGCAGCTGAGCAGGAGACCCTCTGTCATTCATTGAGCTGGAGCTGCGCGCTATGGCACAGAGCTCAGGTGGGACGCTCAGGTCACACTCGGTCTAACGCCCTGACCAGGGGGATCACAGACGGAAATGTTTAATAGCAACGGTGTATGGTTTGTGAAAATAAGATATCAGGCAGGAATAACACTTAATGTGAGCCCAGAAGCTGTAAAAGAATCAGAGAAAATGCAAAGTTAATTACGCCTAACATTCGGACTGCACAATCATTAATAGACAAAAAGATTTACCCAAAGGTATATAGATAAATAGCATATGACAGCTTGTGTTATTGTGGGGAATCCCATGTGTTTTTTTGTTTGTTTGTTTTTATAAAGATGACTCGTTTTATCCTTACTCAAAAAAATTAAACTCCACAAATTAACCACATTTAAACATAATATTTGACATATTTAAACATAATACTTGACAAAACTTGTAATACAAAAAATATTTGTCTTAATGTAAGTAATAAACTTGGGAAGTTTCATGGTGATACCTGCTATTTACATTTTTACCCTATTTTAGCCTATTAACCTGGGGTGTCTCATCTTAAATAAAAATGACTCGTTTTATCTTTAATTAAAAAAAACACACAAATGAACCATGTATAGTCTATAACCATGACTTTGAGAACAGCATCGGTTGATTTGCCCTATAAATCCCTAATTTCATTGTGTACATCTATCATTACCGGTCTAAAGGACTCATGAGCGCGCAGCGCCTGTCCAGAGCGCGCAGCGCTCGTTCTCATTGCCCCGGGGCATGATGGGAGGCCCCAGAGCATCATGGGAGGTGACTCAACTGCGCATGCTCTATGGGCCCGTGTACCAGGAAGTAAACCAGGAAGTCAGAAATTTTTTCGGCGGATGCGCTGGGTGAGCAAACTCCATTGAAATGAATGGGCGGCCATTTTCGATCCGGTATCCAGTTATATAATACATCCATGAGCAGGACTCCTGAACCAGAAACCTGCCAGTGTCTGTCAGCAGACAGCAGCCACGTCACTGGAACGAACACTTTAAAAGCTGATATTTATCTGAATAAAGACATATTTCAGTTATTACACCCCCGCCGATGTGAAGCCGGTCCTCCTCCGGTCCCGGGATCACCTGAACCCGGATCCCCCGGGGCAGCGGGGGACCGGTAGAACCGCGGAAGTGTTAAATCCCCATTTTTTCCGGCCGTGTTCCGCCGGTGCAGCAGCCCGGCTCTTACCTCGTTTATCGCGGGTGCAGGACTCGGCTCGCGGGTCGGCGTCTCGGGACTGACTGGAACCAGGAACCAGAACCGGGACCAGAATCAGGGGGTGGGCGGGTCCAGAATCATTGCTGGGAATCCCGGAAAACAGGTCACGTGATTAGCGAACTTTGAGACACCGCACCCAGCCCCGCCCACTGTGACGTCACGGCCTTTTAACAGTCCATATATATATATATATATATATATATATATATATATATATATATATATATATATATATATATATATATATATATATATATATATATATATATATATATATATATATATATATATATATATATATATATATATATGTATATATATGTATGTATGTATGTATGTATGTATGTATGTATGTACGTACGTACGTACGTACGTACGTACATACATACATACATACATACATATATATATATATATATATATATATATATATATATATATATATATATATATATATATATATATATATATATATATATATATATATATATATGTATATATATGTATGTATGTATGTATGTATGTATGTATGTATGTACGTACGTACGTACATATATATATATATATATATATATATATATATATATATATATATATATATATATATATATATATATATATATATATATATATACATATATATATATATATATATATGTACGTACGTACATACATACATACATACATACATACATACATACATACATATATATATATATATATATATATATATATATATATATATATATATATATATATATATATATATATATATATATATATAGCTACCTCATACTACATTCATGTGTAATACTCTTCCACTCATTCATGTGCATCATTATTCTCTCATTCACTCATTTTCATAGTGTATATATATTTATGTTTCCTGTCTTTATTTATTTCATTTCATTTTTCATTGTATTCTTTATTTCATTAAAAAACAAAACAATTCAATACAAATACAAATGTTCCTAACTTGTGAATGAAAAGGAGCAAAAAGAAGAAGAATCTTATCTGATCTGCCCCTTTCACAAATAACATACATTACAAATAATAATAAAAAAACAACAACTAAGTGAATAAAAACAACTAAAATAAAATAAAATAAAAATAAAATTAAAATAAAATTACCACCGCCTACGGGGGATGTCAATCAAACATTTTTCCTTATATTTCCTTAACATACAGGCTTTAATTGTTCTTTTTTTTTCACAGAAACACAACGTTTCATCAATTTAGTTCTGAATCTTGTTTTTTTTTTTAAATCTCTGTTCCTTTTAAGTTATACTTGCTTTTTCTTTTTTCAAATCTTTTCTGAATGTTGATTAGTAAAGTTTTTTATGAGCTTTAAACATAATTTGCAGAATACTATAGTCTACTAGTTCATGATATTTCAACAGTTTTAACTGAAGGAATAATGGATTTGTTGGATATTGTTTTCTACTGATTATCCTTATGGCTCGTTTTTGCAGAATGAAAATTGATTGAATATAAATGTTTTACAGGCTTTTATTTCCCCAAACTTCAACACAGTAGGTCAAATATTTACATAGTGTTTGCATGTGTGCACTTTTACGGAGCTGCTGCCTGATCTCACTGTACCAGTAGAATGACAATAAAGGCTTTCTATTCTATTCTATTCTATATACATATATATATATATATATATATATATATATATATATATATATATATATATATATATATATATATATATATTTATTTATATATAATCCCGTAAAACCGGCCGGACGGGTCACGTGACCAGCGACCTTTGAGACACCAGCGCCGCGCCCACGGCCTGTTAACAATCTATACAGGAAAGACAGAGGAGGTTTTAAATATGTATATATAGTGTGGCAGGTGGAGGAGCAGCCACTGAGGTGATGGGTCACAGGTGTGTCCCGTCAGCCTCTCCACCTGCCTGCCTTTATGAGGCGTGGCTGCAGCAGCAGCAGGGGGTCGGGTGAGAAGGTGCTACGGCCCTACGGATCCCCCCCTACAGCCCTACGGCTGAGAAGGTGCTGGTGCACGTGTGGCGGTGAGTTCTGGTGAATAAAGAGCTAGTGCACGTGTGGCGGTGAGTTCTGGTGAATAAAGAGATGGTGCACGTGTGGCGGTGTGTTCTGGTGAATAAAGAGCTAGTGCACGTGTGGCGGTGAGTTCTGGTGAATAAAGAGATGGTGCACGTGTGGCGGTGTGTTCTGGTGAATAAAGAGCTGGTGCACGTGTGGCGGTGAGTTCTGGTGAATAAAGAGCTGGTGCACGTGTGGCGGTGTGTTCTGGTGAATAAAGAGCTGGTGCACGTGTGGCGGTGAGTTCTGGTGAATAAAGAGCTGGTGCACGTGTGGCGGTGAGTTCTGGTGAATAAAGAGCTGGTGCACGTGTGGCGGTGAGTTCTGGTGAATAAAGAGCTGGTGCACGTGTGGCGGTGTGTTCTGGTGAATAAAGAGATTCTGCACGTGTGGCGGTGTGTTCTGGTGAATAAAGAGCTGGTGCACGTGTGGCGGTGAGTTCTGGTGAATAAAGAGCTGGTGCACGTGTGGCGGTGTGTTCTGGTGAATAAAGAGATTCTGCACGTGTGGCGGTGAGTTCTGGTGAATAAAGAGCTGGTGCACGTGTGGCGGTGAGTTCTGGTGAATAAAGAGCTGGTGCACGTGTGGCGGTGAGTTCTGGTGAATAAAGAGATTCTGCACGTGTGGCGGTGAGTTCTGGTGAATAAAGAGATTCTGCACGTGTGGCGGTGAGTTCTGGTGAATAAAGAGATTCTGCACGTGTGGCGGTGTGTTCTGGTGAATAAAGAGATTCTGCACGTGTGGTGGTGTGTTCTGGTGAATAAAGAGCTGGTGCACGTGTGGCGGTGAGTTCTGGTGAATAAAGAGCTGGTGCACGTGTGGCGGTGTGTTCTGGTGAATAAAGAGCTGGTGCACGTGTGGCGGTGAGTTCTGGTGAATAAAGAGCTGGTGCACGTGTGGCGGTGTGTTCTGGTGAATAAAGAGCTAGTGCACGTGTGGCGGTGTGTTCTGGTGAATAAAGAGATTCTGCACGTGTGGCGGTGAGTTCTGGTGAATAAAGAGCTGGTGCACGTGTGGCGGTGTGTTCTGGTGAATAAAGAGCTGGTGCACGTGTGGCGGTGAGTTCTGGTGAATAAAGAGCTGGTGCACGTGTGGCGGTGAGTTCTGGTGAATAAAGAGCTGGTGCACGTGTGGCGGTGTGTTCTGGTGAATAAAGAGATTCTGCACGTGTGGCGGTGAGTTCTGGTGAATAAAGAGATTCTGCACGTGTGGCGGTGTGTTCTGGTGAATAAAGAGCTGGTGCACGTGTGGCGGTGAGTTCTGGTGAATAAAGAGATTCTGCACGTGTGGCGGTGTGTTCTGGTGAATAAAGAGATTCTGCAGGTGTGGCGGTGAGTTCTGGTGAATAAAGAGCTGGTGCACGTGTGGGGGTGAGTTCTGGTGAATAAAGAGCTGGTGCACGTGTGGCGGTGAGTTCTGGTGAATAAAGAGCTGGTGCACGTGTGGCGGTGTGTTCTGGTGAATAAAGAGCTGGTGCATGTGTGGCGGTGAGTTCTGGTGAATAAAGAGATTCTGCATGTGTGGCAGTGAGTTCTGGTGAATAAAGAGCTGGTGCACGTGTGGCGGTGAGTTCTGGTGAATAAAGAGCTGGTGCACGTGTGGCGGTGTGTTCTGGTGAATAAAGAGCTGGTGCACGTGTGGCGGTGAGTTCTGGTGAATAAAGAGCTGGTGCACGTGTGGCGGTGAGTTCTGGTGAATAAAGAGCTGGTGCACGTGTGGCGGTGAGTTCTGGTGAATAAAGAGATTCTGCACGTGTGGCGGTGAGTTCTGGTGAATAAAGAGATTCTGCACGTGTGGCGGTGAGTTCTGGTGAATAAAGAGCTGGTGCACGTGTGGCGGTGAGTTCTGGTGAATAAAGAGCTGGTGCACGTGTGGCGGTGTGTTCTGGTGAATAAAGAGCTGGTGCACGTGTGGCGGTGAGTTCTGGTGAATAAAGAGCTGGTGCACGTGTGGCGGTGAGTTCTGGTGAATAAAGAGCTGGTGCACGTGTGGCGGTGTGTTCTGGTGAATAAAGAGATTCTGCACGTGTGGCAGTGAGTTCTGGTGAATAAAGAGCTGGTGCACGTGTGGCGGTGAGTTCTGGTGAATAAAGAGCTGGTGCACGTGTGGCGGTGTGTTCTGGTGAATAAAGAGCTGGTGCACGTGTGGCGGTGAGTTCTGGTGAATAAAGAGCTGGTGCACGTGTGGCGGTGAGTTCTGGTGAATAAAGAGCTGGTGCACGTGTGGCGGTGAGTTCTGGTGAATAAAGAGATTCTGCACGTGTGGCGGTGAGTTCTGGTGAATAAAGAGATTCTGCACGTGTGGCGGTGAGTTCTGGTGAATAAAGAGATTCTGCACGTGTGGCGGTGTGTTCTGGTGAATAAAGAGATTCTGCACGTGTGGTGGTGTGTTCTGGTGAATAAAGAGCTGGTGCACGTGTGGCGGTGAGTTCTGGTGAATAAAGAGCTGGTGCACGTGTGGCGGTGTGTTCTGGTGAATAAAGAGCTGGTGCACGTGTGGCGGTGAGTTCTGGTGAATAAAGAGCTGGTGCACGTGTGGCTGTGTGTTCTGGTGAATAAAGAGCTAGTGCACGTGTGGCGGTGTGTTCTGGTGAATAAAGAGATTCTGCACGTGTGGCGGTGAGTTCTGGTGAATAAAGAGCTGGTGCATGTGTGGCGGTGAGTTCTGGTGAATAAAGAGATTCTGCACGTGTGGCGGTGAGTTCTGGTGAATAAAGAGATTCTGCACGTGTGGCGGTGTGTTCTGGTGAATAAAGAGCTGGTGCACGTGTGGCGGTGAGTTCTGGTGAATAAAGAGATTCTGCACGTGTGGCGGTGTGTTCTGGTGAATAAAGAGATTCTGCACGTGTGGCGGTGAGTTCTGGTGAATAAAGAGCTGGTGCACGTGTGGGGGTGAGTTCTGGTGAATAAAGAGCTGGTGCACGTGTGGCGGTGAGTTCTGGTGAATAAAGAGCTGGTGCACGTGTGGCGGTGTGTTCTGGTGAATAAAGAGCTGGTGCATGTGTGGCGGTGAGTTCTGGTGAATAAAGAGATTCTGCACGTGTGGCGGTGTGTTCTGGTGAATAAAGAGCTGGTGCACGTGTGGCGGTGTGTTCTGGTGAATAAAGAGATTCTGCACGTGTGGCGGTGAGTTCTGGTGAATAAAAAGCTGGTGCACGTGTGGCGGTGAGTTCTGGTGAATAAAGAGCTGGTGCACGTGTGGCGGTGAGTTCTGGTGAATAAAGAGCTGGTGCACGTGTGGCGGTGTGTTCTGGTGAATAAAGAGCTGGTGCACGTGTGGCGGTGTGTTCTGGTGAATAAAGAGCTGGTGCACGTGTGGCGGTGTGTTCTGGTGAATAAAGAGCTGGTGCACGTGTGGCGGTGAGTTCTGGTGAATAAATAGCTGGTGCACGTGTGGTGGTGTGTTCTGGTGAATAAAGAGATTCTGCACGTGTGGCGGTGAGTTCTGGTGAATAAAGAGATTCTGCACGTGTGGCGGTGTGTTCTGGTGAATAAAGAGCTGGTGCACGTGTGGCGGTGTGTTCTGGTGAATAAAGAGATTCTGCACGTGTGGCGGTGTGTTCTGGTGAATAAAGAGATTCTGCACGTGTGGCGGTGAGTTCTGGTGAATAAAGAGCTGGTGCACGTGTGGGGGTGAGTTCTGGTGAATAAAGAGCTGGTGCACGTGTGGCGGTGAGTTCTGGTGAATAAAGAGCTGGTGCACGTGTGGCGGTGTGTTCTGGTGAATAAAGAGCTGGTGCATGTGTGGCGGTGAGTTCTGGTGAATAAAGAGATTCTGCACGTGTGGCGGTGTGTTCTGGTGAATAAAGAGCTGGTGCACGTGTGGCGGTGTGTTCTGGTGAATAAAGAGATTCTGCACGTGTGGCGGTGAGTTCTGGTGAATAAAAAGCTGGTGCACGTGTGGCGGTGAGTTCTGGTGAATAAAGAGCTGGTGCACGTGTGGCGGTGAGTTCTGGTGAATAAAGAGCTGGTGCACGTGTGGCGGTGAGTTCTGGTGAATAAAGAGCTGGTGCACGTGTGGCGGTGTGTTCTGGTGAATAAAGAGATTCTGCACGTGTGGCAGTGAGTTCTGGTGAATAAAGAGCTGGTGCACGTGTGGGGGTGAGTTCTGGTGAATAAAGAGCTGGTGCACGTGTGGCGGTGAGTTCTGGTGAATAAAGAGCTGGTGCACGTGTGGCGGTGTGTTCTGGTGAATAAAGAGCTGGTGCATGTGTGGCGGTGAGTTCTGGTGAATAAAGAGATTCTGCACGTGTGGCGGTGTGTTCTGGTGAATAAAGAGCTGGTGCACGTGTGGCGGTGTGTTCTGGTGAATAAAGAGATTCTGCACGTGTGGCGGTGAGTTCTGGTGAATAAAAAGCTGGTGCACGTGTGGCGGTGAGTTCTGGTGAATAAAGAGATTCTGCACGTGTGGCAGTGAGTTCTGGTGAATAAAGAGCTGGTGCACGTGTGGCGGTGAGTTCTGGTGAATAAAGAGCTGGTGCACGTGTGGCGGTGTGTTCTGGTGAATAAAGAGCTGGTGCACGTGTGGCGGTGAGTTCTGGTGAATAAAGAGCTGGTGCACGTGTGGCTGTGTGTTCTGGTGAATAAAGAGCTGGTGCACGTGTGGCGGTGAGTTCTGGTGAATAAAGAGCTGGTGCACGTGTGGCGGTGTGTTCTGGTGAATAAAGAGATTCTGCACGTGTGGCGGTGAGTTCTGGTGAATAAAGAGATTCTGCACGTGTGGCGGTGTGTTCTGGTGAATAAAGAGCTGGTGCACGTGTGGCGGTGAGTTCTGGTGAATAAAGAGATTCTGCACGTGTGGCGGTGTGTTCTGGTGAATAAAGAGATTCTGCAGGTGTGGCGGTGAGTTCTGGTGAATAAAGAGCTGGTGCACGTGTGGGGGTGAGTTCTGGTGAATAAAGAGCTGGTGCACGTGTGGCGGTGAGTTCTGGTGAATAAAGAGCTGGTGCACGTGTGGCGGTGTGTTCTGGTGAATAAAGAGCTGGTGCATGTGTGGCGGTGAGTTCTGGTGAATAAAGAGATTCTGCATGTGTGGCGGTGAGTTCTGGTGAATAAAGAGATTCTGCACGTGTGGCGGTGAGTTCTGGTGAATAAAGAGCTGGTGCACGTGTGGCGGTGAGTTCTGGTGAATAAAGAGCTGGTGCACGTGTGGCGGTGTGTTCTGGTGAATAAAGAGCTGGTGCATGTGTGGCGGTGAGTTCTGGTGAATAAAGAGATTCTGCACGTGTGGCGGTGTGTTCTGGTGAATAAAGAGATTCTGCACGTGTGGCGGTGAGTTCTGGTGAATAAAGAGCTGGTGCACGTGTGGCGGTGAGTTCTGGTGAATAAAGAGCTGGTGCACGTGTGGCGGTGTGTTCTGGTGAATAAAGAGCTGGTGCATGTGTGGCGGTGAGTTCTGGTGAATAAAGAGATTCTGCACGTGTGGCGGTGTGTTCTGGTGAATAAAGAGCTGGTGCACGTGTGGCGGTGTGTTCTGGTGAATAAAGAGCTGGTGCACGTGTGGCGGTGTGTTCTGGTGAATAAAGAGATTCTGCACGTGTGGCGGTGAGTTCTGGTGAATAAAGAGCTGGTGCACGTGTGGCGGTGTGTTCTGGTGAATAAAGAGCTGGTGCACGTGTGGCGGTGAGTTCTGGTGAATAAAGAGATTCTGCACGTGTGGCGGTGTGTTCTGGTGAATAAAGAGCTGGTGCACGTGTGGCGGTGTGTTCTGGTGAATAAAGAGCTGGTGCACGTGTGGCGGTGTGTTCTGGTGAATAAAGAGCTGGTGCATGTGTGGCGGTGAGTTCTGGTGAATAAAGAGATTCTGCACGTGTGGCGGTGTGTTCTGGTGAATAAAGAGCTGGTGCACGTGTGGCGGTGTGTTCTGGTGAATAAAGAGCTGGTGCACGTGTGGCGGTGTGTTCTGGTGAATAAAGAGCTGGTGCATGTGTGGCGGTGAGTTCTGGTGAATAAAGAGATTCTGCACGTGTGGCGGTGTTCCAGGTCAATCCTCCCTACAGATCCTCCCTACGGAGAAAAAAAAAGAGGAAAAAAGAGGAAAAAAGGGAAATAAAGAGGGAAAAAAAGAGGGGAAAAAAGTGGGGGAAAAAGAGGGAAAAAAAGAAGGAAAAAAAGAGGAAAAAAGAGGAAAAAAAGAAGAAAAAAGAGGAAAAAAGAGGGAAAAAAATTTAAAAATGAAGGAAAAAAGGGGGAAAAAAGAGGAAAAACAAGGAAAAAAAGAGGAAAAAAATAGGGAAAAAAGAGGAAAAAAGGGGAAAAAAGAGGGAAAAAAGAAGGAAAAAAGAGGAAAAAAAGAGGGAAAAAGAGGGAAAAAAGAAGGAAAAATAGGAAAAAAGAGGAAAAAAATAGGGAAAAGAGGGAAAAAAAAGAGGAAAAAATGGGAAAAAATAGGAAAATAAAGAGAGAAAAGAGGAAAAACGAGGGAAAAAAGAAGAAAAAAAGGAAAAAAGAGGAAAAAAGAAGGAAAAAATAGGAAAAAAAGAGGAAAAAAGAGGAAACAAATAGAAAAAAAGAGGAAAAAATCAGGGAAAAAAGAGGAAAAATGAAGAAAAAAAGAGAAAAAAGGACCTGCAGGTCTGGATCTGGACCCTAGTGGTCTGTAGAGGACCTGCAGGTCTGGATCTGGACCCTAGTGGTCTGTAGAGGACCTGCAGGTCTGGATCTGGACCCTAGTGGTCTGTAGAGGACCTGCAGGTCTGGATCTGGACCTCTGGTCCCCCTCACGACCACCAGGGGGAGCCAGAGCTGCATCTGGTGGATTTATCTCTGCAGGTTCAGGTGTTTGTGAGTGTAATTGCGTGTAATTGTGTATATTTTATGTATTGATGTGTAATTGCGTGTATTTTATGTGTATTTTAGTGTATTTTGGTGAATATTTTGTGTATGGATGTTTATTTGCATGTATTTTGTGTGTATTTTATTGTATTTTATTTGTATTCATGTGTATTTGTGTATATTTGTGTATATTTATCTGTATTTGTGTGTATTTGCGTGTATTTGTGTATATTTGCATTTAGTTGGGTGTATATTTACGTATATTCGTGTGTATTTGTGTATATTTATGTATATTTGTGTATTGATGTGTATTTAAGTGTATTTTGTGTGTATTCATGTGTATATTTGTGTAATTGCGTGTATTTGAGTGTATTTTGTGTATATTTGTGTGTATTGATGTTTATTTGCATGTATTTTGTGTGTATTTGATTTGTATTCATGTGTATTTGTGTATATTTATCTGTATTTGTGTGTATTGATGTGTATTTGCGTGTGTATGTGTATTTTGTGTGTATTTTGTGTGTATTTGTGTATATTTGCATTTATTAGGGTGTATTTCTGTATATTTTGTGTATATTTGTGTATATTCGTGTGTATTGATATGTATTTAAGTGTATTTTGTGTGTATTCATGTGTATATTTGTGTATTTGTGTATATTATTGTGTATTTGTGTGTATTGATGTGTATTTGCGTGTATCTGTGTATTTTGTGTATCTGTATTTTATGAGTATTTGCGTTTATTTGCTTTTATTTTGTGTATATTCGTGTGTATTTGTGTATATTTATGTGTATTCATGTGTATATTTGTGTACATTTTGTGTATTTGTGTATATTTATGTGTATTTGTGTATTTTGTGTATATTTGTGTGTTTTTTGTGTAAAATTCAGGTTTCATTTCCAACTTCAGTCAATTCAATTCAATTCAATTCAACTCAATTCAATTTTATTTATATAGCGTCTAATACAACAGATGTCTCTAGATGCTTTCCAGAACCAGAACATAAACATAAACATGAACATAAAAGGCCAGGCCAGAACGCAGCTCCCGAGGCTCCAGCCTGCAAACATGCACAAAAGAGAAAAAAGGGGGGCCGGCACAAGAAACTACAGGAACGATGGACAAAAATGATAGCTATGAGATATTTATAATAAATAAAAATGGAAATGGAGAAGAGAGGAAGGGAAGAGGAGAAGAGAAGAAGGGTGAGAGGCGCCGCCCAGCGGATCATGTCGGTGCCCCCTGCAGCATAGGCCTATAGCAGCATATCTACCACCAAGCTATATTTGAGACTAACTATTATAGTCTTGTTCTATAGCTGCAACTATGACTACTGACTCTAACACACTAGAGTTTACACTACCTAGAGATTTACCAACACCAGCTAGAGGTTTACTAAACACTAACTATAGGCTTTACTAAACAGAAAGGTTTTAAGTTTAGTTTTAAAGGTGGAGGTGGTGTCAGCCTCCTTAACCCAGATTGGAAGTTGGTTCCAAAGTAATGGTGCCTGATAGCAGAACGCCCGCCCTCCAAATCTACATTTAGATACTCTAGGAACTACGAGTAAACCTGCACCCTGAGAACAGAGAGCTCTGCCAGGAACATAAGGCTCTATCAGGTCTAATAATAATGGTATCTACATTTGGATACTCCAGGACAGGGGTCTCCAACGCGTCGCTCGCGAGCTACCAGTAGCTTGCAGCCCCTTTCAAAGTAGCTCACCAAATTGATTGGTCACACGGCCAACTGCCACCTTATATCCAATCAAATTCACAGGTGTCCCTCCCCCTACCTACACAAAGTGATTATTTGCCAATTAGTTGTCATCAAACGTTGCGCTGCTGTCAAACTTTATGTGTCAGTGGTGATGAGAGATGGACAGCAGTCATGGTGGCGGAAGGAGCTCATACGAATAAGAGGCAAAAATCATATTACTTCCTGAAGAATGGGAAACAGAGTTTTGTTTTAGCAACGTTAACGACAAGTGTGTGTGTCTGATCTGCGGTGCCAGCGTGTCGGGCGGTAAAAAGTGTAATGTGGAGCGCCATTTCACCAAAGTCCGCAGCAACTTTTCACGGACTTTCCTGCAGGTTGCAGTCTACAAAAAGAAAAGAAGAATACTCTTGTGACATGGGCAGATATAACAACTGATGAGTGAATTAACAATATCTGTGTTTGTAATTGCATTTAGTTTTGATAGCATTCTTATTTCATTTAATAGTGTGAGATACACACAGAAAGGACATACAGAAAGCCAAAATGCACATGCAGATGATTTAAACATTGTTTGTGGTGTTTTGATACAAAATGTTAACTGTGGACAGTTAAGTTTGTTTGGGTTACAGTACGGAATAAATGTTACAAAACATGAGTAGCTCTCGTCCACTTTCATTTTTTTTAAAGTAGCTGTCATAGGGAAAAGGTTGGAGACCCCTGCTCTAGGAACTACGAGTAAACCTGCACTCTGAGAGCGGAGAGCTCTGCCAGGAACATAAGGCACTATCAGGTCTTGGAGAGACCAGGAGATAAGCCGTTTTTGGGCTTTATATGCAAGTGATAAAATTTTAAATTGGATTCTGAATTTTACAGGTAGCTAATGGAGCGACGCTAACACTGGAGAGACGTGGTCTCTCCTGCTGATTCCTGTCAGCATTTATATGTATTCATGTGTATTTTGTGTATATATGCGTGTATTTGAGTGTATTTTGTTTGTATTCATGTGTATTTTGTGTATATATGTGTGTATTTGTGTATATGTATGTGTATTTGCGTGTATTTTGTCTATTTTGTGTGTATCCATGTGTATATTTGTGTATATTTTGTGTATACTCATGTGTATTTGAGTGTATATTTGTGTATATTTTGTTTATTTATGTGTATTCATGTGTATTTTGTGTGTATGTGTGTATTTTGTTTATATTTGTGTATCCATGTGTATATTGTGTGTATATTTGTGTATATTTTATGTGTATTTGAGTGTATATTTGTGTATATTTTGTGTTTATTTGTGTATTCATGTGTATTTTGTGTATATATGTGTGTATTTTGTGTGTATTGTGTGTATATTTTTGTGTATTTTGTGTATATTTGTGTGTATTTAGTTTATATTTGTGTGTATCCATGTGTATATTTGTGTGTATTTTGTGTGTATTGTGTATATATTTATGTGTATTTGTGTGTATCTGTATATATTTGTGTGTATTTCTGTATATTTTGTGTATATTTGTGTGTTTTTTGTGTAAAATTCAGGTTTCATCTCACACTTCAGTCCAATTTAAATGAGTAAAGTTTCCTCTTCCTTTTCTGAACCTTATTATCTTATTCTGGTAAAAATCCGTCTCCGAGTGTGTTTTATTGTGAAGGTCCAGCGGAAGCTCCGTGCTGCGTTTACGGCCGCTTGTCGCGGTGGTAAACCTGGATCTCCGGGAGAGAGTGTGGATTCAGGGCGGGAGGACGGGACTGATCCGGGTCCGAGTCCCGAACTAACCACAGAACCGAGCCGGGCCCGAGCCCGCGGAACACCGGGAACTTTCCTGGACCGGGAACCGGGACCCGGAGCCGCGGCCCGTCCGGACCCGACCAGAACCAGAACCAGAACCAGAACCAGAACCAGAACCGGGACCAGAACCGGGACCGGGACCGGACCGAGCGGCTCCGAACTTTCTACACACTTTTCCTTTGAAAAGGTGAGTTTTCTCTGCGGTTCCGGCCGGTTCCGACCCGGGTATAAACCGAACCAGAACCAGAACCAAAGTTCGGGTCCGGAGTTCGGGTGTTGCGTTCACGGTCAGAACTTTCTCCCGGATTTACAGTTACGGTTCTGTGACGTGTAGGCGCGTTCACGAGGCGCGCTCCCGCGGAGAGTGAATATATGTGTATGTGTATATATATAATATGTATATATACACATGTATACACATATATACACATATATATGTGTATACATGTGTATATATGTATATACACATATATATACATATATATGTGTATATATGTGTATATATATATACACATATATACACATATATACACATATATATGTGTATATATGTGTATATATATATATATATATATATATATATATATATATATATATATACACATATACATATATATATATACACATATATATACATATATATATATATATATATATATATATATATATGTATATATATATATACATATATATATATATATATATATATATGTATATATATATATATATATATATATATATATGTATGTATATATATGTATATATATATATGTAAATATATATATATACATATATATATATATATGTATATATACATACATATATACATATGTATGTATGTATATGTATATATGTATGTATATATACATATATATATATATATATACATGAGCGTGTCGCGCGTGCTTTGACGCCTGTGCAGCAAAGCAACGGGTAACATGTAATGTAGTTTCCCCATTGATTTATAACGGTAACGCGTGTACGCGCACGTTCATGCGTAATGACTGCTGCACACGCGTGATCACAGTACGCGTAGTGACTACGTGTAACATTTACACGTTTTTTGCAAACGCACGCATGAACGCACGCATGAACGCACGCATGAACGCACGCATGAACGCACGCATGAACGCACGCATGAACGCACGCATGAACGCACGCATGAACGCACGCATGAAGATGATAGAACATTTTTGTGACACGTGCGTGTGTGCATTGTTACGTACGCAGACTACATCACGCGTAACAAGAAGCTGCGTACTACACTAACAGCGTGTGCATGTCTGTCTGTCACTGTTAGAAGATTTCTTTTACGCGATCACACACACGTGCGTTTGCATCCCTGACTGTTCGCAACCGGAAGTAAATTTCCTCGGTGCGCAACAGACGCATCACTTAAGCGTGTCGTGTAGTTTCTCTGTGTTCCATTTTCATCCAGTAGATGATGCTATCGAGTCAATAATAGGCACAACTGTCCTTAAATGAATAAAGAAGGAAAGTAAGACAGCTTCCTTTGTTGGGCCAGAGAAGCTTAGCTAGCGTGCAGTAGCACATGGCTACTTAATATGCAGAATGACATCATTCTGATTCAGTGAGTGTATATTATGTTTAGTTTGTCAGCTATTACGGAGATTTTTCCAGGCTTCCTGTGCTGAGCTGTTATGTTATTTGTGTTATTTTAGGTAACTGTTTGCTGATGTTCTTTCAATAAAAAACGTAGATTTTAAAGTGATGAATTGAATTTGGAAATCCGCAATTTTAAGCCTTGCGATTGGCTGTTCGGAGGACCAGCTGCCCGGAAGTATCTTCCTCACTGTCACCATCTATTTTAATGACATCTTTGACATTTCTCAACACAGAAACACTAAAGTGTAACCCAGCAGTACCATAGATTAATGCTAAGGCTATCAATTTAAAATATTTCTTCTTAGATTCGTGCGTGCGTGTGACCGTGTGTGTGCGTGTGTGTGCGTGTGACCGTGTGTGTGCGTGTGTGTGTGCGCTAGGGGTGGGCGATATGACCTAAAATTAATATCACGGTATTTTTCATCTTTTGAACGGTGACGGTATAATATCACGGTATTTTTTGGTACGTTTTGGGAGGAGTAGCCTGTCCTGTCCCTTTATGTGAATAAGGTTAATATTTTTATAATATAATAAGTAAATGGTAGTATCCTTATCAAAAAGAGACATGGGAGAGTATTATGCATTCTCAACATATTTATTTGGCAAAAAACCTAAAGATCTTACATATATATATATATATATATATATATATATATATATATATATATATATATATATATATATGTGTATATGTATATGTATATACATATTTATTATATTTTAAATATTTTGTAAACCTGTCTTAAAATGTGATACTATATATATATATATATATATATATATATATATATATATATATATATATATATATATATTTTTTTTTTTATTTTTTTTTTATTATATTTTAAATATTTTGTAAACCTGTCTTAAAATGTAATACTGGACCTCGGTTGGGCTGGTTGGACAGCGGGTGGTGGAAAATTTCCCTTAATTTTAAATCTAAAACTTGACAGGTTTATGCCATGAGTATTCATATACAGTAATCCCTTGTTTTTCGAGAGGGTTACGTTCCAAAAAGAACCCGTGATAAGTGATATTCTCTTTTTTTCTTCTGGGAAAAAAGATTCTATTAAACCGAGATTCATTTATTTTTTCTCCATCTTGAAGTGGGTGACTGGTATTCCAGCAGGTTGAAACAGCGCTCTGCTCTGCTGCCGTCAAAGACCCGCCCAGCTCTACTTCTGATTGGCTAGTGTTAGTTTGGCTGAGCGCCAGAGCTGCTTTCCTCTCATTCCATTGGTAGACGAACTCGGTTGACTCAAACTTTTTTTTTTCTCTCAAACCTTTTTTTTTTTTTTTTTTTTTAAAGCAGTCAAACTCGCACGCTGAGAAAAAAAACTCCGTACGCCGGAGATCCGGCACGGTGCCGGAATACTTTAAGCCCTGTCATTTCTTACTACTCTTGTCGTAAGGTGTAGCAGCATTAACGATGCCTGCAGTGAAAGCTGTGTAGTCTTGGGACCGCTGCTCCGCTGGTGCTGCTCAGCAGCACCAGCGGAGCAGCGGTCCCGGCAGCAGCAGCTGGTCCCACTTGCGCTCGTTTTGGCCCGGGTTGCCTCTTCATATTCACGGGCGTGCGTGTTTTTTAAGTGATGAAACAGGTTGCTTGTGTTTCCACCTCTTGCTGTCACAACACGGCAGCAAACTTTGCATATCACTGACGTTTTTAATGCCTTATTTAGGCTTATTATTTTATAATTGATTTATTACGGTATTGACGGTATTGCAAAATCCATTTCGTGGCGCAGTCTCACACCGGTGATGACTATGACACCGGTGTACCGCCCACCCCTAGTGTGCGCGTGTGTGCGTGTGACCGTGTGTGTGCGTGTGTGTGCGTGTGACCGTGTGTGTGCGTGTGTGTGTGCGTGTGACCGTGTGTGTGCGTGTGTGTGCGTGTGACCGTGTGTGTGCGCGTGTGTGCGTGTGTGTGCGTGCGTGTGCGTGTGACCGTGTGTGTGCGTGTGTGTGCGTGTGCGTGTGACCGTGTGTGTGCGTGTGTGTGTGCGCGTGTGTGCGTGTGACCGTGTGTGTGCGCGTGTGTGCGTGTGACCGTGTGTGTGCGCGTGTGTGCGTGTGACCGTGTGTGTGCGCGTGTGTGCGTGTGACCGTGTGTGTGCGCGTGTGTGCGTGTGTGTGCGTGCGTGTGCGTGTGACCGTGTGTGTGCGCGTGTGTGCGTGTGACCGTGTGTGTGCGCGTGTGTGCGTGTGTGTGCGTGCGTGTGCGTGTGACCGTGTGTGTGCGTGTGTGTGCGTGTGTGTGTGCGCGTGTGTGCGTGTGTGTGCGTGCGTGTGTGTGTGTGTGTGCGCGTGTGTGCGTGTGTGTGTGCGTGTGTGTGCGTGTGACCGTGTGTGTGCGTGTGCGTGTGTGTGTACATCGAAAACACCCGAGTTGAAAAATACGACAATAAAACTTTAAAAACAACAGAAGAAGAAAGTCCTGGAAGCCGAACACGTTTATAAAAACCTTAAAGTGTAAACTGATATTAAATAAATACCTTAAATATCTAACCGTGATTGACAGGGGGGCGTGTCCCGGGTGGGTTAGTCCCGCCCCCTCACAACCATGGGTGACATCACAGGGGGCGTGGCCAGTTCCTCTCCGAGGCGGTGGGAAGGTGTGAGCAGGTTCTGATCTCTTCTCTCTTCTTTTCAGCGTTTCATCCTCCTCTTCCTCCTGGAAGCCCCGCCCCCCGATTGGAAGCCCCGCCCCCACAGGTCTGGAAGCCCCGCCCCCTGACCTCCGACCCCAGGAGGAGGGCAGGGCGTCTCCTGGAGGCCGTCCAGCCCCCGGCATGGAGGTCTAAGGACCAGGAGGTCCAGGAGGACCTGAACCAGGACCTGAACCAGGACCTAAACCAGAACCAGGACCAGATCCAGCAGGATTATGGGGAAGGAGCAGGAGCTGCTTCAGGCCGTGAAGACCGGAGACCTGAACTCCACCCAGAAGCTGCTGGCCAAGCTGAAGACCGGCAGGAACAGTAAGTACTGGTCCAGGTCCAGGTCCTGGTCCTGGTCCAGGTCCAGGTCCTGGTCCTGGTCCTGGTCCTGGTCCAGGTCCAGGTCCAGGTCCTGGTGCTGGTTGGGTTTTGTCCTAGAAACTGATCAAAGTAAATGTTTGTTTTTGAGATTTAAGCCTGGGATAAACTTGCAGTTCAGAACGCGTATCCATCATGACTGCCACACGTATCCATCATGACTGCCACACGTATCCATCATGGCCGCCACGCGTATCCATCATGGCCGCCACGCGTATCCATCATGGCCGCCACGCGTATCCATCATGGCCGCCACGCGTATCCTGCGTTCATTTGACGCGTCGACGTGCACCTTCTCAATTTCCATTTACTTTATTTGTTGAGCAGGGGCCGTACAGATTAATGAACACAAATGTAAATATTCACGGTTGTAGCCGGAGGCTTCTGTAATTTCCACCATTCGTCCCCGCGGCAAATTAATGCCAGACACAGAATCAGAACCAGCAGACGAAGTAGACGAGATATAGAACGGAATAGAATACTTTATTGTCAGTGTACCTGGTACAGTGAGACTGAAAGCAGCATCACCTCTCCAGTGCAAGACAAATAAGAACAATAGTGCAAACAATAAGAAATATAAGAATATAAGAGAAATAAATAATATAAAAAATATAAAAAAGATTAAGGTGCATTCGAATAGTGAAGACCTGAGATTTTATTTACAGATGATCGTATTTAGTTACATATGTAGTTGAATATTATGTGAATAACATTGATGAACAATGAATGACATTCATATCAACGAAACACAACATTAAAAAACACGACTCAGCTACACTGAGCTTCTCAAAAGACACTGAACGTGTAGCGACCTGCAGTTATCGCTGCGTGCGTGCGAGTGCGTGCGAGTGCGTGCGAGTGCGTGCGAGTGCGTGCGTGTGTTTGTGAGAGTGCGTGCGTGAGTGCGTGTGCGCGTTTGTGAGAGTGAGTGCGTGCGAGTGCGTGCGAGTGCGTGCGTGTACGTGCGTGTGCGTGAGTGCGTTTGTGAGAGTGCGTGCGTGCGAGTGCGTGCGTGCGTGAGTGCGTGCGAGTGCGTGCGAGTACGTGCGAGTGCGTGCGAGTGCGTGTGCGTGTGCGTGCGCGTGCGTGAGTGCGTTTGTGAGAGTGCGTGCGTGAGTGCGTGCGTGAGTGCGTGCGTGAGTGCGTTTGTGAGAGTGCGTGCGAGTGCGTGCGTGAGTGCGTGCGTGCGTGCGAGTGCATGCGTGCATGTGTAAAAGTGCGTGCGTGCGAGTGCATGCGTGCGTGTGTGCGAGTGCGTGCGTGCAAGTGCGTGTGTGTGTTTGTGAGAGTGCGTGCGTGCGAGTGCATGCGTGCGTGTGTAAAAGTGCGTGCGTGCGAGTGCATGCGTGCGTGTGTAAAAGTGCGTGCGTGCGTTTGTGAGAGTGCGTGCGTGCGAGTGCATGCGTGCGTGTGTAAAAGTGCGTGCGTGCGAGTGCATGCGTGCGTGAGTGCGTATGTTTGCGAGTGCGTGCGTGCGTGCGAGTGCGTGCGTGCGTGTGTAAAAGTGCGTGCGTGCGTTTGTGAGAGTGCGTGCGTGCGAGTGCATGCGTGCGTGTGTAAAAGTGCGTGCGTGCGAGTGCATGCGTGCGTGTGTAAAAGTGCGTGCGTGCGAGTGCATGCGTGCGTGTGTAAAAGTGCGTGCGTGCGAGTGCATGCGTGCGTGAGTGCGTATGTTTGCGAGTGCGTGCGTGCGTAAAAGTGCGTGCGAGTGCGTGCGTGCGTGTGTAAAAGTGCGTGCGTGCGTTTGTGAGAGTGCGTGCGAGTGCGTGCGGGTGCGTACGTGCGAGTGCAGAACCAGAACCAGCAGACGAAGTAGACGAGATATAGAACGGAATAGAATACTTTATTGTCAGTGTACCTGGTACAGTGAGACTGAAAGCAGGATCACCTCTCCAGTGCAAGACAAATAAGAACAATAGTACAAACAATAAGAAATATAAGAATATAACAGAAATAAATAATATAAAAAATATAAAAAAGATTAAGGGCATTCGAATAGTGAAGACCTGAGATTCTATTTACAGATGATCGTATTTAGTTACATATGTAGTTGAATAAAAGTGTAAAGCGTAAAAGTGCGTGCGTGCGTGCATTTGTGAGAGTGCGTGCGTGCGTTTGTGAAAGTGCGTGCGTGCGGGTGTGTGCGTGTGAGTGCGTGCGAGTGCGTGCGTGCATTTGTGAGAGTGCGTGCGTGCGTTTGTGAGAGTGCGTGCGTGCGGGTGTGTGCGTGTGAGTGCGTGCGTGCGTGCGCGTGCGTGCAAGTACGTGCAAGTGCGTGCGTGCATTTGTGAGAGTGCGTGCGTGCGTTTGTGAGAGTGCGTGCGTGCGTGCGTGCAAGTGCGTGCGTGCGTTTGTGAGAGTGCGTGCGAGTGCGTGCGTGCGTATGTCAAAGTGCGTGCGTGCGTGCGTTTGTGAAAGTGCGTGCGTGCGGGTGTGTGCGTGCGAGTGCGTGCGTGCGCGTGCGTGCGTGCAAGTTCAATTCAATTTTATTTATATAGCGTCTAATACAACAGAGTTGTCTCTAGACGCTTTCCAGAGACCCATACCCAGAACATGACCCCCGAGCAGTTATTACATAAACAATGGCAGGTAAAAACTCCCCTAGTGGGAGAAAAACCTTAAGCCAAACAGTGGCAAGAAAAACTCCCCTTTAGGAGGGAAGAAACCTGGACCAGGACCAGGCTCATAAGGGGGGACCCTCCTGCCGAGGGCCAGACTGGTGGGTCAGGGACGGCAACAGCACAGCAGGCAGGTGGAAGCAGCAACGGGATGACCAGGGGTGGGGACCGCAGGCCAGCACGCAGCTCCCGAAGCTCCGGCCCAATCAGCAAGTCTCAGGTTGGGGTGCAGGGTCAGGGGTGCAAGTGCGTGCGTGCGTGAGTGCGTATGTTTGCGAGTGCGTGCGTAAAAGTGCGTGCGTGCGTGCGTTTGTGAGAGTGCGTGCGAGTGCGTGCGTGCGTAAAAGTGTGTGCGAGTGCGTGCATGTGTAAAAGTGCGTGCGTGCGTGCGTTTGTGAAAGTGCGTGCGTGCGGGTGTGTGCGTGCGTGCAAGTGCGTGCGTGCGTGAGTGCGTATGTTTGCGAGTGCGTGCGTAAAAGTGCGTACGTGCATGTGTAAAAGTGCATGCGTGCGTGCGTTTGTGAGAGTGCGTGCGAGTGCGTGCGTGCGTAAAAGTGCGTGCGAGTGCGTGCGTGTGTAAAAGTGCGTGCGTGCGTTTGTGAAAGTGCGTGCGTACGGGTGTGTGCGTGCGTGCAAGTGCGTGCAAGTGCGTGCGTGCATTTGGGAGAGTGCGTGCGTGCGTGAGTGCGTATGTTTGCAAGTGCGTGCGTGCGTGTGTAAAAGTGCGTGCGTGCGTGCGTTTGTGAGAGTGCGTGCGAGTGCGTGCGTGCGTAAAAGTGCGTGAGAGTGCGTGCGTGCGTTTGTGAAAGTGCGTGCCTGCGGGTGTGCGAGTGCGTGCGTGCGTGCAAGTGCGTGCGTGCATTTGTGAGAGTGCGTGTGTGAGTGCGTGCGTGTGTGCGAGTGTGAGAGTGCGTGTGTGCGTGCGTGCGAGTGTGTGCGTGCGTGCGTGCGAGTGTGAGAGTGGGTTATGTAACTGAGGTCACATGACTGACCAGGAATCATGTCATATCTTAGGTCTGAATCTGAACTGATGACATCATTGATGAACTGATGACATCATTGATGAACTGATGACATCATTGGCTGTAGGGGGCGGAGTCACCGGCAGGTGTTTTGGTGTCTGTGATTGACAGCTCCACGTCTGTGTGCTACGTAGCTACGTAGCACTAACTACTGTCCAGGGGGGACGTGGAACCTCCACTCTGGTTCCAGATGGAGTTTGTTGTTACGGCTCGACATTACAGCAGCATGACATCACCGGCCCATCCTTCCTGCTGGTGGGTCAGACCTGGGGGGACGTGGGGGGACTGGAGGCCTTCCAACAGCCCCCCCCCCCCAGGTCTGCCCCCCCCCTCTCTGCTTTGGCCGCGTGAGCTGCAGAAATGTTGTTTACATTCCTGTCGATCCTGCGGATCTTCCTGGTCGTACCAGACCCTCCTCTCTTCTTCTCTGGTGGATAAACATGCTCGGGGGGGCTCGGAGGACCTGAGAGACCCAGAGAGAAGGGGCCGGAGCTCCAGAGGGAAGGGGGCGGAGCTACATAAATACGGGCGGGGCTCCAGTGAAAGGGGCGTGGCTCCAGAGGGAAGATCTAGGGGCGAGGAACTTCCTCTCTTTCTTCTGGAGCTGATCCGGTTTCCTTCATGGGGGGTGTGACCGCCGCCCCCCCAGGCCCCCCGACCCGGGTCATTGTGTTGGACAGGAAGTCCCCCCCCCCCCTCAGAGTCACGGCCAGGTTTCAGACCTCCACACATCTGTACACACACTCGGACCTCTGACTTCCTGGGGGGTTGGGGGGGACCAGAATTTAAAGTGGAATGAGTGCATTTAAAAAAAAAAATGTTTTTAATTTATTTCTTTTTTTAATTTTGTTAATTTCTTTTTTTAATTTAAATTTTTTTATTATTTAAAAAAAAATGTATTTTATCTATTTATTTATTTATTTATTATTATTATTATTATTATTATTATTATTATTATTATTATTATTGTTATTATTTTTTATTTTATTTTTTCGAAATTATTTTTTTTTTTATATATATATATATATTTTAATTTATTTCTTTCTTTTCTTTATTATTTATTTCTTTTTTTCATTTATTTATTTATTTATTCAAATTAAAAAAATATATATCTTTTTTGAACAAGTGTATACATGATCGTGGAATTATTCTATTGGGATTTAAAATCAGAACAAACCGGCCACTTCGGAATTAAGTTTAATTCAGAATGGCCATTTTCATTCAGAATTAGGTGTTTACACGGTCATTTTTACTCATTTTAAATCAGATTTAATTTTAATTCTGAAATAAAGAGGAATTAAACTTCCCATGTAAACGCCCTCCTAGCTGGCTCGCCAAGTGCATTACAGGCGCAGCATTTCACACATAAAATAATAGGTGTTAAATAATATAATAAAATAATAATAAATAAATAATAGAATAAAACTACACAGCGCAGGAGAAATGTCATCTAGTTTGGGTCAGGATAAATGGGAAAGAGCGGAGCGGTGCTGCTACTGCTGCTGTTACCATGGTAACAACTCCCCCTCCCAACGGCAGCAAGTAGTACGTCCGAATTAATGCATACTACTGATATTTTAAATCTGATTTAATTTGAATTCTGAATTAAAGAGGAATTAAACTTCCCATGTGAACGCAGGATCCGACGCTAGGCTAGGCTAGGTTATGCTAGGCTAGGCTAGGCGAGGCTTTAAATCCGAATGGAATAATTCCGCGATCATGTGAAAAAAAAATAAAAAAATAAAATAAATAAATAAATAAATGAAAAAATAAATAAATTAAAAAAATAAATATATAAAAACATTTTTTTTTAATTTAAAAAAAGAAAACAAAACCCCCCCCCCCCAAAAACAAACAAACAAAATAATAATGCAGCGTGTTTGTAGCTTGACCTCTCCGTGACCCCAGGGGTCCAGATCCAGCCGGGCCGCCGGTTCTGGTCTGTCGTGGTTCTGTTGTGGTTGGAGGAGGTCCAGCCGGTTCCGACCGGTTCTGACCCGGTTCTGGCCAGGGGGCGTGTCCAGGGGGCGTGTCCAGGGGCGGGGCCTCAGGCCTGTAATCAGCAGCTAACTTTAGCCCGGACCTTCTCTGACCCGGGACCGGCAGAACTGCAGGATTCCTGTGGTGGAAACAACTGTAATTATCCAGCAGAGCTGGACCAGAACCAGAACCAGGACTGGGACCGGCAGCTGGACCAGAACCATCAGATCACGCTGCTGTTCCTGGTCTCTCCAGGTCCTGGTTCTGTCCTGGTACCTGCTGCATGTTCAGGATCAGGGATTCTGCCCCCCCCACGTCTGCAGCCCCCCCCTCTAGAACCCCCCCCTCCTCTTCCTCCTCGTCTGCAGCTTCTTCTTCTGCAGTTTCTTCTCTGAATCCTGAAATCAGGTCATGATCAAAGCAGCAGCAGGAGAAACTGAAACCCCTCCACTACCCCCCATCTCTAGACCCCCCCATCACTTCAAACACCGGGGGGGGGCTGGGGGGCTGCAGGACGGGGGGGGGGTTAGTGGGGGTTCGGGAGGGGGTTCGGGGGGAGGGTGGGGGGTGTTGGAGGGGGGGGTAGTGGAGGATCTGAGCGTCTGATGGTTCCGACAGGAAACACGTCTGACCCAGTTCTACACGGTGAAGACGAGGAGGAGGAGGGGGGGGAGAGGGGCGCTGGGACGCCTGGAGGACCAGGATTAGGACGGGACTAGGATGGGACTGGAACGGGGTCAGACCGGACCGGGAGCGGGTGTGGGTCGGTCTGGAGGTTCTGGAGGGTATGGTGGGTCCGGAGGTTCTGGAGGGTCTGGAAGGTTCTCACGTGATGGTCATGTTTTTTTTTATTTGATTTATTTTGTACATGTAAAAAACAACAATTCAAGAGAAGTTAAGCAAACAAAACAAAGAATTTCATACTTTAACACTTAATATCTTCATTTACATGTGCCAAAAGGAGTGGGAAGAAGTGTAAACTTATTTAATCCTAAAACCATTCACTGATCATTAGTGCCAAATTGTCTAGTTAGTGCCACGGCTGCGCCAAGTGGCACGCCTCCTCCATAGCTATGCAATAGCAACGGACGAGCAGTGCAGCGCAGCCAGAGTCACTATTGTTATTGTGTGCGTTTCATCTTATTATTCATTTTCCGGACAAACTTCGGCGCGTAACTAGTCCCGCAGCTTTGAGAAAACGCGAAAAATAAAAACGTGCGCCTTAAGCGGGAATCGTGTGCTATGACTTTTATTAGCGATTAACGTGCACGTTTTTTGCGCAACGTGCAAAAATGTGAGCTTTTAGCGCCATCCGGAACGCATAGGGAGAACTTTGGTGCTTCACCACTCGCACACCGTTACTCGGAAAATTCTGAACCGATTTAGAAAGTTGTAGGCCCTGAATTTAAATACAGTCCTGTGGATTTTCAGAGCGACGGCACAAATAGTTTTTGCACGAAGTGCAAAAACATTTCCAAATTTCCAAACTAATGGGGAGATTTTCCCATGTAAGTGAATGGGGCAGAATGTCACACTGTGTGTGGAAGGAGGTTGGAAAAACTCCAAATTCACCTTTTTTCTGAGTCTCATACTTGCACGTAGAACTGTCATTCAAACTTCAAAACGGAGGAAAACTTCTCTTCTCTCTCCAAACCTGAAACTGTTTTTTCCTAAAATGTACACTTTTCAAGATATGAGCACTCAAGCGAGGACTGGAAATCACTTTTTTGTCACATTTAGAGTGGAGCTCTCATTTTTTAGAGTGGGAGGGACAGTAAAAAAATTACCTTAATTTTTATTTGTAACTCGAGCTCACGGCCAAACCGTGAAAGCTAGAAAGATAATTTTTGGTCAGAATGTAGACATAGATGTTGGGATTCATAAAATGTGACTTTGACAGGCGGGGTATGTACAAAATTTAAACGGGGAGGGATAAAGTGGCGCCAATTCCTGCCTCGGTCTCCATTGAATGCAATGTAATCAAAAGTTTTCTTCAAAAAAATCTCACTTTGTTTTCGCACTGCCGTTACTAACACATTTTAAGGAATATCTGAATAAAATTAAGATTGTCAGAATCTGCCGGGTTCTGTGTCTCTCACGATGTCTTTGTTTTTCTGCTAGGAGCTACGGTTTTCTCACAAATCAGAGTTATTTGAGAACTTGTCACAAGGCAAAATCTGGGGTTTTCTCACAGCGAACCCGGAACCTTCCTCATGACGAGGTTCTTGTTGCCCCTAGCAACCAGAGCTCAGCTGCTGACTCATTCAGCCAGAACTGGTCACATGACCCAGTCAGTACAGACTTCATATACTTTAACCTGGAAAATGGAGAAATCTGAACCCTGACCTTTTGACCTTAGATGACCCCCAGTCCTGCTGGGAACCGGTTCATGGGATAAATATAATATTATTATTATTATTGTATATATAAATATATACATTTGTATATTATATATACAAATTAGCCCCGCCCCTTCTTCTGATTGGCCGATATGTTATAGTCCAATATCTTTTGAATGGTTTGACATAGAGAGGCATGGGTGGTGTCATAGGACTCAGTATCGAGTCCTGGACCTTCATTGGTGCCAATTAGCCCCGCCCCTTCTTCTGATTGGTTGTCTCTATTTTCTGCTTTATCTTTTGAATGGTTTGACATAGAGAATCCTGTAGGTGTCATTGGACTTAGTTTTGAGTCCTTCACCTTTATTGCTTGTAAAATGTACACAAATGTACAGCAGCCCGCCGTGGCACTCTCGCAATTTCTGCGAGGAAATTGTCTAGTTTAACCTGTATTCATAAATACTCTCACACTGCTAAACGTGATGATGTCATGATGATGTCATGATGATGTCATGATGATGTTATGAAGGTCATGTGACCAGTCTCTCCTTGTTCCAGAACTACTAGGATCCACCAAGAGGCTGAACGTGAACTACCAGGACTCTGACGGGTGAGACACGTCTGTCCGTCTGCACGTCCGTCTGCACGTCCGTCTGCACGTCCGTCTGCACGTCCGTCTGCACGTCCGTCTGCACGTCCGTCTGCACGTCCGTCTGCACGTCCGTCTGCACGTCCCTCTGCACATCCGTCTGCACGTCCGTCTGCACGTCCGTCTGCACGTCCGTCTGCACATCCGTCTACACGTCCGTCTGCACGTCCGTCTGCACATCCGTCTGCACATCCATGGATGTGAGCAGAACCAGAACCCAAAACCCATGCAGGGGGCGTGTCTGCAGGCGGAGGGGGCGTGGCCACGTAGCTGATGTGGGCGTGGCTACATTAGGAGGGGGCAGCAGAGAGGGAAGCAGCAGCGGGATGACCGGGGATGGGGGGGGCGGGAACACAGGCCAGCACGCAGCTCCCGAGGCTCCGGCCTGCAAACATGCACAAAAGAGAAAAGAGGGAGGCCGGCACAAGAAACTACAGGAACGATGGACTCCTCCTCCTCCTCTACCTCCTATTCCTCCTCTTCCTCCTCTCCCTCCCATCGTCTTCAGATTCAGATTGCTTTTATTTGCCATTTGTGTTAAACACATAGGAATTTGTCACGGTGGTAACAGTGTGCGCATTCAGAATATTATTTTCACATATAAATAAATAAATCACAGACACAAACACCACAGTGGCAGGCTTATACAATAAGTTGTAGTAAAGACACCTGTGTCTTCCTCACAAAGTTATAGTATATGTTATATAATATATAATGTAAATAGTGATAACAGTAATAGTAGTAGTAGTAGTATTAGTATAGCATATATATATATATATATATATATATATACTGGACCAGAACAAGGGCTGGTGAACCCCCCCCCCCCGCCCCCCCCAGATCAGGTCACATGACCCTGGTCTCCATCAGCAGTGGTGAAACTCGTCCCCCCCCCCCCCCAGGGTCATGTGACCAGCCCTGGTCCCCCCCCCCCTGGTCTCCATCAGTGTTCAGAGCTGAATCCTGAGTCTGATCCTCCATTACCAGGTCCATCTCCCCCGTTGCCCCCGGCGACGTGGTCTCCTGAATGGCAGCTCTACTGCTGCAGTTACGCAACAGCAGAAATGCAGAGCACTCTGCCCCCCCCACCCCTCCAATCCCCACGCAACAGAATCAGAGCACTCACCCCACCCACGCCTAGACCCCCCCCATCACCCCCCCAACCCCCCCCCAACCCCCTCCGTCACTTTTGTTCAGCTCTTTGTGGCTCGGCCTGGTTTCCTGATGCAAACTCTTCCTCTCTCCTTCTTCCTCTCTCCCTCCTCTCTCCTTCCTCTCTTCTTCCTCTCTCCCTCCTCTCTCCTCCTACAGGGGGAGGAGGAGGAGGAGGGGGCAGCAGTTATGGAGGATCAGACTTCAGCTCTGAACACTGATGGAGACCTGGGTCATGTGACCTGGTCTGGGGGTTCTGGTCCTGGTCCTGGTTCTGGTCCTGGTCCTTGTCCTCCACATCTTACTATCATTAGTGCCACGGCTGCGCCAAGTGGCACTGCCAGAGGCACTATTGTTATTGTGTGCGTTTCATCTTATTATTCATTTTCCGGACAAACTTTGGCGCGTAACTAGTCCCGCAGCTTTGAGAAAACGCGAAAAGTAAAAACGTAGAAACGTGCGCCTTAAGCGGGAATCGTGTGCTATGACTTTTATTAGCGATTGGCGTGCACGTTTTTGCACGTTTTTCGCAACGTGCAAAAACGTGCGCTTTTAGCGCCATCCGGAATGCATTGGGAGAACTTTGGGGCCTCACCACTCGCACACCGTTACTCGAAAAATTCTGAACCGATTTAGAAAGTTGTAGGCCCTGAATTTAACTACAGTCCTGTGGATTTTCAGAGCAATGGCACAAATAGTTTTTGCACGAATTGCAAAAACATTTCCAAATTTCCAAACTAATGGGGAGATTTTCCCATGTAAGTGAATGGGGCAGAATGTCACACTGTGGCTGGAAGGAGGTTGGAAAAACTCCAAATTCACCTTTTTTCTAAGTCACGTATCTTTCTCATACTTGCACGTAGAACTGTCATTCAAACTTCAAAACGGAGGAAAACTTCTCTTCTATCTCCAAACCTGAAACAGTTTTTTCCTAAAATGTACACTTTTCAAGATATTAGTGCTGGTCTCCCCCCGCCCCTTCTGATTGGCCGATATGTGAGTCCTTCACCTTTATTGCTGAAAAATGCAATAATGTACACGAATGTGCAGCAGCCCGCCGTGGCACTCTCCACATTTCCGCGAGGAAATTGTCTAGTTATTATTTACTACTACTACTAATACTAATACTTCCTGTCACCAGAGCGTTGGTTCTGACCCGCCCGGGTCCAGAACCGTTGGACCGTTTTGGACCAGAACACCGGCCCGGTGTTCTGGTCCAAATCGCTGCGTCTCCGTCTCTTTCAGCCGCCGCCATGTTTGTTGATGTTCTGGTCCGTGTTTAACGGGGGCCGGGCCCGGTTCTCCTGATGGTCCTGGTCCTGGTCCTGGTCCTGGTCCTGGTCCTGGTCCTGGTTCTGGTTCTGATGATGGTTCTGGTTCCGACCCGCAGGTTCTCCTCCCTCCACCACGCGGCTCTAACCGGATCCTCGGAGCTGCTGACGGTTCTGCTGGAGGCCCGGCCCACGGTGGACATCCGGGACAGCAACGGTGAGACCAGATCTGGACCTGAGACCATGGAGGACCTGCTGGATCTGGATCTGGACCAGGACTGCAAAACTCAAAATCTTAACAAGAATATTTGTCTTATTTCTAGTTAAAATCTCTCATTTTTAGTCAAATAATCTCATTAAACTTAAAACAAGACTCAATTTTCACCTGTTTCAAGTAAATTTTCACTTAAAATAAGTAGAAAAATCTGCCACTGGAACAAGATTTTTTTGCTTGTAATGAGAAAATACTTATTTCAAGTGAAAATTTAGTTGAAACAGGTGAAAATTGTCAAATAACAAGTTGTTTTTTCCAGTGATGAGTCTTGTTTTAAGTGTAAGGTGATTTTTTGACTAAAAATGAGACATTTTAACTAGAAATAAGACAAATATTCCTGGTAAGATTGGGTTTTTGCAGTGTGGTGATCCATAAAGGACCTGCAGGTCTAGATCCAAACATGTCACTCCTCAGACTGTAAATGTTTAATAATAGGAGGTCAGGACTGACTGCTGCCCCCTGGTGACTGGTGGAGGAACTGCAACCAAACCAGCTCCTGCAGGGAGTCCAGGTCCAGTTAGAACCAGAACCAGAACCAGAACCAGCATGAAGGCTGGTTCTGGTGCTGGTTCCATAGGCGCCGGAAGTGGGGGTGCGGCAGGGGCTGCAGCACCCCCTGGAAAAATTGAAATGACAATAAAAGATTATAAATATATAAATATTTGTGGTTGCTGTTTCTGTTCCACAACATTGTAAGCCACATTTGAGATGAAGGCTGAATATAGGGGTAATTTTAATTAAAAAAAGTAAAAGTAAAAGTAAAAGTAGTCAGTCACACCCCCCTGGTCTGCGGACCGCTCAGGTGATCAGAACCGCAAATGTTTTTAAACATCCGCATTTTTGTCCGCCAATTACAAATGCACAGCCAGCAGCGCTCCTTTCAAAACACAACACAAAGCTCCAAGTCAAGACCAAGATGGATATACGTTCATTTTTTAAACCAAAAGAGAAACAGACACAAAACATTGCCGAAGCTGCTGCCAATGTGACAGTGAGTGGGAGGAGAGCGACTGCACCTGCAGCCACCGCGTCAGCGACCCCCCCAGT
>NC_084607.1:850000-955000 GCF_033807715.1 Cololabis saira
ACGGCCACTACACCACGGTGAGTCCTGGTGGCCCAGTACGGCCACTACACCACGGTGAGTCCTGGCCCAGTACGGCCACTACACCACGGTGAGTCCTGGTGGCCCAGTACGGCCACTACACCACGGTGAGTCCTGGCCCAGTACGGCCACTACACCACGGTGAGTCCTGGCCCAGTACGGCCACTACACCACGGTGAGTCCTGGTGGCCCAGTACGGCCACTACACCACGGTGAGTCCTGGTGGCCCAGTATGGCCACTACACCACGGTGAGTCCTGGCCCAGTACGGCCACTACACCACGGTGAGTCCTGGCCCAGTACGGCCACTACACCACGGTGAGTCCTGGCCCAGTACGGCCACTACACCACGGTGAGTCCTGGCCCAGTACGGCCACTACACCACGGTGAGTCCTGGCCCAGTACGGCCACTACACCACGGTGAGTCCTGGTGGCCCAGTACGGCCACTACACCACGGTGAGTCCTGGTGGCCCAGTACGGCCACTACACCACGGTGAGTCCTGGTGGCCCAGTACGGCCACTACACCACGGTGAGTCCTGGTGGCCCAGTACGGCCACTACACCACGGTGAGTCCTGGTGGCCCAGTACGGCCACTACACCACGGTGAGTCCTGGCCCAGTACGGCCACTACACCACGGTGAGTCCTGGTGGCCCAGTACGGCCACTACACCACGGTGAGTCCTGGCCCAGTACGGCCACTAGACCACGGTGAGTCCTGGCCCAGTACGGCCCCTACACCACGGTGAGTCCTGGTGGCCCAGTACGGCCACTACACCACGGTGAGTCCTGGTGGCCCAGTACGGCCACTACACCACGGTGAGTCCTGGTGGCCCAGTACGGCCACTACACCACGGTGAGTCCTGGTGGCCCAGTACGGCCACTACACCACGGTGAGTCCTGGTGGCCCAGTACGGCCACTACACCACGGTGAGTCCTGGTGGCCCAGTACGGCCACTACACCACGGTGAGTCCTGGCCCAGTACGGCCACTACACCACGGTGAGTCCTGGTGGCCCAGTACGGCCACTACACCACGGTGAGTCCTGGTGGCCCAGTACGGCCACTACACCACCGTGAGTCCTGGCGGCCCAGTACGGCCACTACACCACGGTGAGTCCTGGTGGCCCAGTACGGCCACTACACCACGGTGAGTCCTGGCCCAGTACGGCCACTACACCACGGTGAGTCCTGGTGGCCCAGTACGGCCACTACACCACGGTGAGTCCTGGCCCTGTACGGCCACTACACCACGGTGAGTCCTGGTGGCCCAGTACGGCCACTACACCACCGTGAGTCCTGGCGGCCCAGTACGGCCACTACACCACGGTGAGTCCTGGTGGCCCAGTACGGCCACTACACCACGGTGAGTCCTGGCCCTTGGGACTGGGCCGAGCGGCCTTGGACAGACGGAATCCTGGTGCGTCCAGGACCACCCAGGACGCGACCCCTCGGTCCCTCTGTTGCAGTCGGAGATGTCTGTCTGGTCCAGGCCAGTTCTGTCTGGTTCTGTCTAGTCCAGTCCAGCCCGGTCTAGTCCGGTCCTGCCCGTCCTAACCCCTTGTTAAGTTCCTAAATCAACATACATAAATTAATAACTTAGGAAAGACACAGAGACTGTGGAATGATCTCTAAGTGCGCTTCTGCAGAAGGGATGCAAAGTCGGAGCCCTGCAGAGCAACATGGCTCTCTGGCTCTCGACGAAATGCTTGCTGGCTCCTCCTTTGCATCAGCTATTTATTGAGAAACTGACAGGAACATGACCATTTTAAGACAACCAATGGTGGACAGTGGATGGACAATGGGAGGAAACAAACAGATAAACAGGACATTTCAGTTTAGGGAGTGGCTGTTGTAACTGGTAACATGTGGTAAGCATGTCTAAAACACAGTCAGCTCCTAAGCTGACCTAATAAATCTGATTCTAATAGTTTCATAAGGACAAACTAGTTCAAAAAGGTTGATTAACCTCACACCCCTCTGTCCCGTTCTGGTTCTGGTTCTGACCCGGTTCTGGTTCTGTGTCAGTCGGAGATGCTGCTGCAGCACCAGTTCTGACCTGGTTCTGACCTGGTTCTGACCTGGTTCTGTTTCTGGTTCTGACCTGGTTCTGGTTCTGGTTCTGACCCGGTTCTGGTTCTGTTTCAGTCGGAGATGCTGCTGCAGCACCAGTTCTGACCTGGTTCTGGTTCTGACCTGGTTCTGGTTCTGACCCGGTTCTGGTTCTGTTTCAGTCGGAGATGCTGCTGCAGCACCAGTCCAATCCCTGTCTGGTCAACAAGGCCAAGAAGACTCCTCTGGACCTGGCCTGCGAGTTCGGCCGCGCCAAGGTGGGTTCTGGTTCTGGTTCTGGTTCTGGTTCTGGCCCGGTTCTGACCCGGTTCTGACCTGGTTCTGGTTCTGACCCGTCTCCCCCCCAGGTGGCCCAGCTGCTGCTGAGCAGCAACATGGCTGCGTCTCTGCTGGAGGGCGACAGGAAGGAGCCGTCGGACTCGGGCTTCACCACGCCGCTGCACCTGGCGGCCCGGAACGGACACAAGGACGTCATCACGTGAGTCCGGTTCTGGTTCTGGTTCTGGTTCTGGGTCTGGGTCTGGTTCTGGACCTTTTTCCGCACTCGGCCTCAGTCACTTTTCTCAGTCAAAAGTGTTACTGTGGCAACGCTAGACGCTAAAATTCGGACGCTTGTTGCTCGGCCGAACTTTATCGTAGAGACATTGTTCAAATTTACAAACGTTCAGCCTGATTGGCTCTAACGGACCCTACAACTTCATCACGCTAATTAGGGCCCGAGCACCTTCAGTGCGAAGGCCCTATTGTATCTGTAGGAATTTTTTTTTTTTCTTTCTTTCTTCTGACGAAAGGAAGGCCTTTTTGCCCCCCTAAACGTGCCCAAAAAGTCACCAAATTTTGGCCTTCAGCCTTCAGGCCTGGCGAAAAATGTGATATTTAATGGTTTACATTAATGGGCGTGGCCTAACGGCTCAACAGCGCCCCCTAGAAAACTTTGTGCCTCAAGCCCCACAATACGGTTTGACGTACATGCACGAAAATCGCTACACACCTGTATCATGTCACAACTTAAAGAAAAGTCTCTTGGCGACATGGCCCAAACCCAACAGGATGTCGGCCATTTTGAAATAATCGTGTCACTTTGGCGCAATTTATGCCATTCCTTCGGCAGTTAATACGGCCCGAACCGTAACGTGCACCCAGGTGTGTTATACATCAAAATGTGCGTCTCCATCCTGCGACAACACACATTACTTTTCTTTTTCAAAAGCGTTACCGTGGCGACGCTAGACGCCAAAAAGCGCGCCCACCCTTCATCTGGTTGGTTCAGACAGAAAAAACTTTGCGCCTCAAGCCCCATAATACGCTTTGACGTACATGAACGAAAATCGGTACACACCTGTATCATGTCGCAACTTAAAGAAAAGTCTCTTGGCGCCATGGCCGAAACCGAACAGGAAGTCGGCCATTTTGAACATTCTGAATTAATCGCGTAATTTTGGAGCAATATGAGCCATTCCTTGGAGAATTAATACGGCCCGAACCGTAACGTGCACCCAGATGTGTTATACATCAAAATGTGCGTCTCCATCCTGCGACTACACGCATTACTTTTCTCTTTCAAAAGTGTTACCGTGGCGACGCTAGACGCCAACAAGCGCACCCCCCCTTCATCTGATTGGTCCATATTTGATAGTTCCCCAAAAGGCACCAAATTTTGCATGCAAGCCAGACTTGGCGATAAATTTGATATTTAATGGTTTGCATTAATGGGCGTGGCAAAATGGCTCAACAGCGCCCCCTTGAAAACTTTGTGCCTCAAGCCCCACAATACGGTTTGACGTACATGCACGAAAATCGGTACACACCTGTATCATGTCCCAACGTAAAGAAAAGTCTCTTGGAGCCATGGCCAAAACCGAACAGGGTGTCGGCCATTTTGAATAAATTGTGTCATTTTGGCGAAATTTATGCCATTCCTTCGGCAGTTAATTCAGCCCGAACCGTAACGTGCACCCAGGTGTGTTATACATCAAAATGTGCGTCTACATCCTGCGACACCATGCATTACTTTTCTCTTTCAAAAGTGTTACCGTGGCGACGCTAGACGCCAAAAGGCGCGCCCCCCTTCATCTGATTGGTCCATATTTGATAGTTCGCCAAAAGTCACCAAATTTTGCATGCAAGCCAGACTTGGCGATAAATTTGATATTTCATGATTTGCATTAATGGGCGTGGCCTAACGGCTCAACAGCGCCCCCTAGAATACTTTTATCTGCCATAACTTTTGAATGGTTTGACATAGGAAGTCGTGGGTGGTGTCATGGGACTCTGTAATGAGTCCTTAAGCTTCGTTGGCCTTAATTAGCCCCGCCCCTTCTTCTGATTGGTCGTCCCTTTTTCTGCTATAACTTTTGAATGGTTTGACATAGGAAGTCGTGGGTGGTGTCATTTCTGATATGCTTATGGGGGGTGGTGGCCGTGAGTGCGAGGGCCCGTTCATCGCTGCTTGCAGCTTTAATTATTACTGTTTTTGCGATATTTAACTTTCAATTAAAAAAAAAAAAATCCTTTTTATTTTGGACGCTTGTTGCTAGGCAACGGTTTATCGTACAGACATCATTACAACATTGACAAACCCGGGACGTGTTGTACTACAACATATTTTAGTCTCATCATGCTAGCTATTACGGTGTTTGAGATATTCAACTATGCTCATTTTGATGCTAACGGAAGTTTGGACGCTAGTTGCTCGGCAACACGATATCGTAGAGACTTTGATCCAACGTTAAAAGACTCGGGACGATGAGGACAACGACATACTGAGGTCTCGTTACGCTGGTGTTTACAACTACAGAGATAGTGAAGCCAAACTGTCCCATTCTATCCTGTATGTACCGTATTGTCCCGAATATAAGACCACCCTCTTTTTCAAGACTTTGAGTTTGAAAAAAGACTTTTTGAACACCAGATTCAATTTTATATAGAAAATAATTAGGGGTACATCTGAAACAAATGAAAGCCTGTTATTTTGCCTCATTCGATTCATTATGTTGAAGTTTGCATCATAACTTCTCCTCAGCTGCCGGTTCACCTGCCGAACTTCACCCACTTTTCTCCAGATTGTCGCTACTATTTTTTATTTTTCTTCTTTGGCTTTGTCCTGGGGAGTTTAGTTCAGTATTAGCTTTAAAGATATCTGGCGCCATCTAGTGGTGTGAATGGATATAACGTCTAGACCCCGAATGTAAGACGACCCCCACTTTTTCAGTCTGATTTCAATGTAAAAAACACCGTCTTATATTCAGGACAATACGGTATTATTATTTACGGTTTGTGGCTCGGGGGTTGTAATCTGCCCATGTCTGGCGTAGCGGGTCCTGGACCTGCCCGGTGCTGGTTCTATCCCCTGACCCGGTTCTATCCCCTGACCCGGTTCTATCCCCTGACCCGGTTCTGTCCCCTGACCCGGTTCTGTCCCTGACCCAGTCCTGCTCCCTGACCCGGTTCTGTTGTGTCCAGGCTGCTGCTGAAGGCCGGCATCGACGTGAACAGAACCACCAGGTCCGGGACGGCTCTGCACGAGGCCTCGCTGTACGGGAAGACGGAGGTGGTGAAGCTGCTGCTGGAGGTGAGTGAGGAAACTGGACCAGAACCAGAACCAGGACCTGGTACTGGTCCTGGTCCTGGTCCACACTGCAAAAACTCAAAATCTTAACAAGAATATTTGTCTTATTTCTAGTTAAAATGTCTCATTTTTAGTAAAAATAATCTCATTACACTTAAAACAAGATTCATCACTGGAAAAAACAACTATTTTCACCTGTTTCAAGTAGATTTTCACTTAAAATAAGTAGAAAAATCTGCCAGTGGAACAAGATTCTTTTGCTTGTAATGAGAAGATAAATCTTGTTCCACTGGCAGATTTTTCTACTTATTTCAAGTGAAAATTTACTTGAAACAGGTGAAAATTGTCAAATAACAAGTTATTTTTATAATAATCTTTATAATAAGACAAATATTCCTGGTCAGATTGTGTAAGGTCTAAGGTCTAAACCCCTCCAGGTCCAGGTCCTGGTTCTGGTCCAGGTCCTGGTCCAGAACCAGTTCCAGGTCCAGAACCAGAACCAGTCCTAACCCCCTTTCCCTCCAGGCCGGCGTGGACGTGAACATCAGGAACTCCTACAACCAGTCAGCGCTGGACATCGTTAACCAGTTCACCACGTCGTCTGCTGGACGAGACATCAAGCAGCTGCTGAGAGGTAGGAACCAATCACAGACCAGAACCAGAACTAGAACTAGAACTAGAACCAGAACCAGGACCAGGACCAGAACCAGCTGCTGAGAGGTAGGAACCAGAACCAGAACCAGAACCAGGACCAGGACCAGAACCAGAACCAGAACCAGAACTAGAACTAGAACTAGAACCAGAACCAGAACCAGAACTAGAACTAGAACTAGAACCACGGTCCAATCAGGAACCAGAACCAGCCTCTGACCAGGAACTCTCAGTAGACGGCCGAAAATGGCAAAAAAACACTTTGGGTATTCGGTGGAATAAGTGGGAAAAAACCGAACAATTAATAACGGCGTTGTAAAATAAGGAAATAGACTGGCCGCTCCGTAACGGTTGAACCACAAACATAAATCGTTGGCCAACCAAAAAGTAACCCCATAAGAATTTTACCAACATTCACCAGCAGGTGGAACCAAAACAACATAATGCTGGAAATTAAAACATGTTCAGTTTTTTATGTTCAATAAATATTTTCTACCTTGTAATTTTGTAAAAGATTTTTTTCTTTGAAAAGCCTAAATCAAATTTATTTGATTTATGCAATGGTGAAAAAATTGGCAAAATAAATGAAAAACTGTGAAGAACCATGTTCGGTATTGTTCGGTATTCGGCCAAGTGTTTATTAATATTTTCGGTTTCGGTTTCGGCCACAAATGTTCATTTGGGTGAATCACTCGTGCAGGAGCTTTTATTCTGTCCTGATTGTTGAGGAGCTGCAGCTGGGAGAGCAGGTGAAGGAGTGAGTGACGAGGTGGGCGTGGCTAACGGGGTGGGCGTGGTTAACGAGGTGGGCGTGGCTAGCTCTAGGTCTAAAGGTCTAAAGTTCCTTTAGTAGATGTTCTGAACTTTCTAAAGGTCTAAAGTTCTAAAGGTCTAAAGTTCCTCCAGTAGATGTTCTGAACATCTAAAGTTCTAAAGTTGTCGTTTTTCCTCCAGTAGATGTTCTGAACTTTCTAAAGTTCTAAAGTTCCTCCAGTAGATGTTCTGAACTTTCTAAAGTTCTAAAGTTGTCGTTTTTCCTCCAGACGCCACCGGGTTCCTGCAGGTCCGAGCTCTGAAGGATTACTGGAACCTCCACGACCCGACGGCGCTGAACATCCGGGCCGGAGACGTCATCATGGTGAGAAATAATCTTCTAATATTTACTGTTTCTGTTTGGTAATGTTGCTGCTGTTTTTAACCATCTTCCATTAAGCCTTTTAGTTTTAGTCACTTCTACATGTACGGAGTATTAGGGCTTGGAGAAAAATAAAGATAATATTTTAGAGTAAGATTTTTTTTTTCATTGTGCAAAAAGGGAAAAAATGTTGAGATTAATGTTGAAATAGAATTTCAAGAATAAAGTCGAACTTTTGTGAATAAAGTCCAAATTTCGCCTTTTTTCATGAAATCATGAAATTTTGCATTTTTTTGTCGACATTGTTCTACAACTTTATTCACGAAATTTCGACTTTATTCTCAAAGTGTATAATGAAAAAACAATTTTCCTCCTCTAAAATATTATTAAAATATTATACTGCCCCCCGCCCCCCTGCTGGAGCCCCGTCCTGGACTCCCTCCTCGTTAGCGTTAGCTCCTCGTTAGCGTTAGCTCCTCGTTAGCGTTAGCTCCTCGTTAGCCCCTCCAGGCTCTTCTTCCCCCTCAGCGGATCTTCCAGGATCTTCCAGGATTTTCCAGGATCTTCCAGGATCTTCCAGGATCTTCCAGGATCTTCCAGGTCACTGCTAACTTCATCTTAGCGGTTCGTTTTCCTCCTGGAGTTGATTCAGTCTGACACTCGTGGAGGAACAAGCAGAACCGGACCTGACCTTTGACCCCCCCAGGGCCGGGCCGAGCCTCGATTACTGCCAATAATACTGATTATTGATCATTCACCACTATAAACTTATTTCATGTTCTTCCCTGTCATAATACACTTAAAGTTAAAGCTGCAGCAGCGATGAACGGATGAACAGATGAACGGGCCCTCACGTGCAATTTTCACCAATAAAGGTCAAGGACTCAAAACCGAGTCCGATGACACCACCATGACTCTTTATGTCAAACTATTTAAAAGTTATGGCAGAAAGTAGGAACTATCAAATATGAACCAATCAGATGAAGGGTGGGCGCGCTTTTTGCCGTCTATCGTCGCCACGGTAACACTTTTGACTGAGAAAAGTAATGCGTGTGGTCGCAGGATGGAGACGCACATTTTAATGTATAACACACCTGGGTGCACGTTACGGTTCGGGCTGTATTAACGGCCGAGCTAATGGCATAACTTTCGCCAAAATTACACGATTAATTCAAAATGGCCGACTTCCTGTTGGGTTTGGGCCATGGCTCCAAGAGACTTTTCTTTAAGTTGCGACATGATACAGGTGTATAGCGATTTTCGTGCATGTACGTCAAACCGTAGGCAGCTGCAGGCAGGTGGAAGCAGCAGCGGGATGACCAGAGGGCGGGGGGGGGGGCGGGAACACAGGCCAGAACGCAGCTCCCGAGGCTCAGGCCTGCAAACATGCACAAAAGAGAAAAAAGGGGAACAAGAAACTACAGGAACGATGGACAAAAATGATAGCTATGAGATACTTATAATAAATAAAAATGGTAATGGAGAAGAGAGGAAGGGAAGAGGAGAAGATGATCCAGCGGATCATGTCCCCCCTGCAGCATAAGCCTATAGCAGCATATCTACCACCAAGCTATATTTGAGACTAACTATTATAGTCTTGTTCTATAGCTGCAACTATGACTACTGACTCTAACACACTAAAGTTTACACTACCTAGAGATTTACCAACACCAGCTAGAGGTTTACTAAACACTAACTATAGGCTTTACTAAACAGAAAGGTTTTAAGTTTAGTTTTAAAGGTGGAGGTGGTGTCAGCCTCCTTAACCCAGATTGGAAGTTGGTTCCATAGTAATGGTGCCTGATAGCAGAACGCCCGCCCTCCAAATCTACATTTAGATACTCTAGGAACTACGAGTAAACCTGCTCTCTGAGAACGGAGAGCTCTGCCAGGAACATAAGGCTCTATCAGGTCTTTGAGAGACCAGGAGCTAAGCCGTTTTGGGCTTTATGTGCAAGTAATCACATTTTTGTGTTGGTGTTTTCGTGTCTTTGTTGCTAATAAAGACGCGTCTCGCGCCCGTTGCCCCCCAGGTCCTGGAGCAGCACCTGGACGGACGCTGGAAGGGCCACATCCACGACAGCCAGCGGGGGACGGACCGGGTCGGATTCTTCCCCCCGACCGTCGTGGAGGTGATCAGTCGGAGAAACGGTGAGTTTCAGTCGCAGAAACGGTGAGTTTCAGTCGCAGAAACGGTGAGTTTCAGTCACAGAAACGGTGAGTTTCAGTCGGAGAAACGGTGAGTTTCAGTCGTAGAAACGGTGAGTTTCAGTCGTAGAAACGGTGAGTTTCAGTCGCAGAAACGGTGAGTTTCAGTCGTGAGTTTCAGTTGTGAGTTTCAGTCGCAGAAACGGTGAGTTTCAGTCGTGAGTTTCAGTCGTGAGTTTCAGTCGCAGAAACGGTGAGTTTCAGTCGCAGAAACGGTGAGTTTCCCCCCCAACGGGGCCTTGGGGGCCCGCAGGATGGATGGAAGTAAACCCGGGAAGATAAGGTTGGTTCCACCACTAACATGCCAGATCAATAACTTCCCAGAAATGCTTGCACCATTTCATGCTCCTCCCTCCCTCATCCCTCCATCCATCAGTAACCTCTAACCCCCCCCCCCCCTACTGACCTCTGACCTCTAACCCCCTCTCCCTCCAGGGGGCGCTCTCTCCCGCCACGCCTCCCTGCCCACCCAGCCGCCCAGAGCCCCGCCCCCCTCCTGCCTAAGCTCCGCCCCCCACACCGACGACCCCTACAGCCTGTACGCTAACGGGCTAGCCGCCGCCGCAGGTACAAGTGCACACACACACACACACACACACACTCACACACACACACACACACACACACACACACACACACACACACACACACACACAGCAGGAAGGAACAGCAGGAACGTAGGCTGCCATGGCTGCCATAATTAGAGCCGAGCTGGCAACCCAGATGCCGAAACAATACTGACTTGGTGATTGGGAGATAGGCGGAGGGTGGAGCTTCAGAAACAATACTGACTTGGTGATTGGGAGATAGGTGGAGGGTGGAGCTTCAGAAACAATACTGACTTGGTGATTGGGAGATAGGTGGAGGGTGGAGCTTCAGAAACAATACTGACTTGGTGATTGGGAGATAGGTGGAGGGTGGAGCTTCAGAAACAATACTGACTTGGTGATTGGGAGATAGGTGGAGGGTGGAGCTTCAGAAACAATACTGACTTGGTGATTGGGAGATAGGTGGAGGGTGGAGCTTCAGAAACAATACTGACTTGGTGATTGGGAGATAGGTGGAGGGTGGAGCTTCAGAAACAATACTGACTTGGTGATTGGGAGATAGGTGGAGGGTGGAGCTTCAGAAACAATACTGACTTGGTGATTGGGAGATAGGTGGAGGGTGGAGCTTCAGAAACAATACTGACTTGGTGATTGGGAGATAGGTGGAGGGTGGAGCTTCAGAAACAATACTGACTTGGTGATTGGGAGATAGGTGGAGGGTGGAGCTTCAACATAAACATCAGTTGAGGGCTGCAACTCCTCTTTTTAAACTGGAATATCCTGGCTTGAGTGCTGTTGTCAGTGACATAAGTATTTGAAATGAACATGATTTTTAAATGTCTGTTGACATATCGGGGTCATTTTATGATTCGTTTTATTATTGCTCTTACATACAGCTCCTTTAAAGCTTGAGTTTTTCAACCTTCCTGCGGGACGGAGTTCAAGGTTCAAGGTTCTGCTCAGCCGTCACTAGTTTCCGTCGTCTTTCTGCTGCCAACTCCACCCATCCATATTTGGTCATATGGTTGCTAAGCAACACGGCCCATGTTTGTGTGGTTGCTAAGCAACACGTCCACCAGGAGGCAGTGACGAGTCAACAACTATTTTGTTTTTTAGTCGGAGAAATCAAACAGCCGTTGATGAAGTTGATGAGAATTAAGTTCCTCTTCATCAGTTCATGACGCCGACTTTCCTTCCTGTTTACTCCCTGTTTCCTGTTTAACCGGTTGACTCTCCGTCGCCCCCTGGCTGTTGGCGGTTAGTCCTGCGTTCCTCCGTAGTCTAGAGCAGTGGTTTCCAACCTTTGTTCCTTGTTCCTACTTGTGTCTAACACCAGCCGGCCCCCCGACCCGTACGTACTAGCACCAAAATAGTAAAGTTATTCGTTACAAGTCTCTAATTGAAAAAATGAACATTAATTATGTTTTTTTGATACATTTCTCTTTGGTTTACCCTGTACTTTGTTTTTCTCACCTTTCTTCTGTGTCACCAATGTATAAAATACGCACAAAGAATAATTGCAAGGACATACAAATATTTCTGAAAACATTTTTTTACATTAACAACCTGTCGGATTAGTAGTATGATTAAATTTTTAATAATGATTTATAATAATATTTTTAAGTTTTTATCCTGATAAATAACTTAGTATTTTAAAATGACCAAAAAATATTTCTAAGTGAGTTTATACAGACTTGGATTACAGTATTCCATCAGGTGTGTTATTATGATTTTTTTTATTTATTTAACATGTGCAAATATAATTTTTACAACTGCATAATTTCAAAGCAGATAAAGTTTCGCCCCCCCAGAGATCTGTGCCCGGACCCCAGGGGGGGACACACTGGTCTAGACAACGAACTAAGAGGCTCCGCCTCCCCCTGCCGCCGCAAACGCTATTGTCGCGACCGCTAGTGCCGCGACCGCTAGTGCCGCGACCGCTAGTGCCGCGACCGCTAGTGCCGCAACGGTTAGCGCCGCCGTGACCGTTAGCGACGCCGTGACCACTAGCGCCGCCACAACCACCAGCACCGCCCCCTGCAGACCAGACTCCGCCCTCTCTGTGTGTGATAGGTCCGTCCTCCGGGTCCGGGTTCGAGTCCGGGTTCGAGTCCCCGTCCGGGTCCGGATCCTGGTCTGAGTCCGGGTCTGGGTCCGGGTTCGAGTCCAGGTGTCCCTTCCAGGACATCTGGGTCCTGCGGGACTCGTGTCAGGGTAAGACCCCGCCCAGAACCGCCCCCCCTCCGCCGGTCCTGCTACACCGCTCTGAGCCAGAACCAGAACCAGAACACACCAGGACCTGGACCCAGGACCACCAGGGAGACCCGGGGGTCCAGGACGGGGACTACTGGGACGGTTTGACCCGGTCCAGGTCCTGGTGTGGGGGGTTCATTTAGTTGCTGCATCGTTTGCTTCGGCTGGCTGCTGCCGCGGGGGGGGGGCCTGTCACTACCTGATTTGAGTCACACATGCGCAGTCGCGTCCAACATCGTCGGCCATCTTGGAAAGCAAAATACGGCAACACCACTTGGACAAACTACATACATAAAAATAAATGGAAAAAAAGGCAAACCCTCCATAGTATGTTTTAAAAACGAAATAAAAAATATATAACATCTATTAAGGTACTATCAAAAGAAAATCAGTCTATAAATGATTTATGTGAAAGCATGTTAAAGTCTCTTGCTCTTTAATTTACAATCTTGCTACGCTTAAACACTTTTGTTAAAAATGTCAACCCCTGTGATTAATTTATTTTGTGATTATTTTATTTTATTTTTAAAAATGTATAGATATACTTATTCGCTTGTGTGTTGTGAACTTGTTATGTTTCAGTTGCAAACAAATGTTTCCTCAAAGGAATTTTGTACTTTTGATATGATATAAAGTTTATTATGAAAAAAAAAAAAAAAAACTACTCACAATAAGTTATGGATATTGTGAGTCTAAATTTTTGGGGTAATATTAAACTAATGAAAATGGTGTTTTGTTCTCATTCATCATTAGTAATATCAAAGGCAACTTTTACTTATTTCATTAAAATTCAGACCAAATAGGAAAAGCAATCATGTAAATAATAATATCCCTAACTTATTGTGTGTAGTGTGTATCAAAACAAGTGTGTGTAACTGTAGTTTGTCCAAGTGCTGTTGCCGTATTTTGCTTTCCAAGATGGCCGACGATGTTGGACGCGACTGCGCATGTGTGACTCAGATAGGGTAGCGACTCAAATCAGGTAGTGACAGGGGGGGTTAGCGGCACCGCGGGAGGTGCAGCTAGCCGCTAACCTCCCCGCGGCGCTGCTAACCCCCGCCACCTCGGCCTGGACCGCAGGGTCAGCCGGGACCAGCATGTTTACGGGCCGTTGGACCAGAACCTGCTGCTTGGCCGTAACGCTGCCACTTCCTGTCTGGCCGCTCTGCATCCTGTTTTTTTAAGGCGACTTTTTCGCATGAGATTATTATGTAGATCAAGAAACTACTCAATTTTTAGTATGTACAAAATTAATTTACAAGTCTACTTAATCTTTGCATTTAAAGTAACTTCTCTGCTCCCAGTCTTGCCACCAATATGGCGGCGTCGTTGACGTCCGGCTCAGCGCTCGATGTCTACGTGTAAATGTTTATGGTCCGGCCGCTGTGCATGGAGGACGCTCTGCATCCGCTAGCGCTACCGCTGACCCCCCGTGACCCCATGACCCCCATCGTGACCTCTGACCTTGTTGTTGTCGTTGCAGCCGGCGACCGCAGCAGCGTTAGCAGCACCGGCAGCGCCGCTAGCATCCGCAGCACCCGCAGCGCCGGCAGCGGCCAGAGCACCGAGAGCAGCAGCAGCACCGCCGTCACCGGAGCCGCGCTAGCGCTAGCGGTAGGTCGCCACGGCAACCACCACACAAGCCCCGGCAACCACCACACACATTTTGACTTATTCTCAAAATTTAGACTTTTTTCGCGAAATTTCGACTTTTTTCTCGAAATTTTCGCCGTTTTTTCGACATTTCGACTTTTGTCTAGAAATGTTTCTGGATTTTTCTCATCACTGCTGTTGTTTTGTGCAGACGGCGCCCCCTGCTGCCGACGCCGACCCGGGACCCCCGGACCCCCCCGGAGGTTCGTTCCACCTATTTGATTTGATTAATTATTTTTTTTTTTTTTTTACAGTTCATTTATTTTATTTATATATTGATTAATTATTAATTTTATTAAATTAATTTTAGTTATATATTTTTGGATTTATCACCTTTTTTCTTTATTAGATAAATTAGGAACGTTTCCTTGTTTAAAACGAAGCAGCAGTTTGTCCTTCAAAATAAAAGTCCCTGAACCCTGAACTCCCAGCATGCATCAGCCCAGTCTCCCAGCATGCATCAGTCTCCCAGCATGCATCAGTCTCCCAGCATGCATCAGTCTCCCAGCATGCATCAGTCTCCCAGCATGCATCAGCCCAGTCTCCCAGCATGCTTCAGTCTCCCAGCATGCATCAGTCTCCCAGCATGCATCAGTCTCCCAGCATGCTTTAGTCTCCCAGCATGCATCAGTCTCCCAGCATGCATCAGACTCCCAGCATGCATCAGTCTCCCAGCATGCATCAGTCTCCCAGCATGCATCAGACTCCCAGCATGCATCAGTCTCCCAGCATGCATCAGTCTCCCAGCATGCATCAGGACTGACGTGTCTGTCCTTGTCCTGCAGGGTTGACGCCGCGCCGCCAGCCCGTCTCGCTGCAGCGATCAGAACCAGCTAGCTTCTCCCAGCAGTTCATCCGACCCCAGCAGCTGCTGGAGGGGAAGGTGAGTTCAGGATCCAGCTAGCAGCTAGTTCAAGCTAGCTCCAGGATCCAGCTAGCACCTAGCTCCAGCTAGCACCTAGCTCCAGCTAGCACCTAGCTCCAGCCAGCGGCTAGTTCAAGCTAGCTCCAGCTAGCAGCTAGCTCCAGGTAGCTCCAGCTAGCACCTAGCTCCAGCTAGCGGCAAGTTCAAGCTAGCTCCAGCTAGCGGATAACTCCAGGTAGCTCCAGCTAGCAGCTAGTTCAAGCTAGCTCCAGCTAGCGGCTAACTCCAGGTAGCTCCAGCTAGCAGCTAGCTCCAGGTACCTCCAGATAGCAGCTAGCTCCAGCTAGCAGCTAGCTACAGCTAGCAGCAGCTCCAGGTTTAATTGTTTAACTGTTGAATTAGCATCCCCATTAGCTCCAGCATGACTGCAGCTATCCTTCCTGGGGTCGCCAACATTTTATATATAATACATTTCCACTTTTAGTCCCCCGAAGCCGGCCCCTCGTACCCCGAGGGCGACCCCCCCAAACTGTCTCGCCGAAACCCAACAGGAAGTCGGCCATTTTCAATTAATGGTGTAATTTTGGAGCAATTTATGCCATTCCTTCGACAGTTAATTCAGCCCGAACCGTAACGTGCACCCAGGTGTGTTATACATCAAAATGTGCGTCTCCATCCTGCGACTACACGCATTACTTTTCTCTTTGAAAAGTGTTACCGTGGCGACGCTAGACGCCAAAAAGTGCGCCCCCCCTTCATCTGATTGGTCCATATTTGATAGTTCCCCAAAAGTCACCAAATTTTACATGCAAGCCAGGCCTGGCGATAAATTTGATATTTCATGGTTTGAATTAATGGGCGTGGCCTAACGGCTCAACAGCGCCCCCTAGAAAACTTTTATCTGCCATAACTTTTGAATGGTTTGACATAGGAATCAGCATCACCCACGACTCTCTATCAAACCATTCAAAAGTTATGGCAGAGAAAAGTATTCTAGGGGGCGCTGTTGAGCCGTTAGGCCACGCCCATTAATGCAAACCATGAAATATCAAATTTATCGCCAGGCCTGGCTTGGTGATAAACATCAGACTCGGTATTGAGTCCTTGACCATAATTGGTGAAAATTAGCCCCGCCCCTTCTTCTGATTGGTTGTTCCTTTTTTCTGCTATAACTTTTGAATGGTTTGACATAGAGAGTCGTGGGTGGTGTCATTTCTGATATGCTTATGGGGGCGGTGGCCGTGAGTGCGAGGGCCCGTTCATCGCTGCTTGCAGCTTTAATTGATTTTGCTTTTGCAATAAATTTAAGTTTTTCCCAACTCCTGCAGTTCACTTCATTCACAACATTCAGAGAAGTGAGAACCAAACACCAACCAAAGTTTCTGTGTCTCCAGGACGGAGAGGCCTTTTATAATAAATGAATCTAGTAGGTAAATACATGTAAATGTTTCCAGGACGGGGAGGCGATCCACCAGTGGCTGAGTGAGTTCCAGCTGCAGCAGTACACGGAGAACTTCCTCAGGGCTGGATATGATGTTCTGACCATCAGCAGGATGACGCCTGAGGTGAGTTCTGGTTCTGGTTCTGGTTCTGGTTCTGGTTCTGGTCTAAGTTAAAGTCTTACCTGAACCTGTCTCTCTCTAGGACCTGACGGCCGTGGGCGTCACCAAACCCGGACACCGGAAGAAAATCTCCATGGAGATCGGCCAGCTGGAGCTCCCTGATTGGCTGCCGGAGTTCATCCCCGTAAGTTAGCGCTACGCTAACGCTAACGCCCCCTGACTCCGCCTGGTCGGAATTCTCAAAATAATAGTTCAAATTGTGACTTTTTTCTCAACATTTCAACTTTACTCAGAAAAATTTGGACTTTTTTCCCGACATTTTGACTTTAATCTCAACATTTTGACTTTTTTCGCAAAATTGTATTTCAACTTTATTCTCGAAATTTCACCTTTTTTCTCAACATCTCAACTTTATTCACAAAATTTTAACTTTTTTCTTGACATTTCGCCTTTTTTCTCAAAATTGTACTTCAACATTAATTTCGACATTTCAACTTTTCTCAACATTTCAACTTTATTCATGAAATTTTGACTTTTTTCTCAACATTTCCACTTTACTGACCGGTTTAGACCAGTTTAGACCGGTTTATCTCTGAATCCTGACCGGTTTAGACCGGTTTATCTGTTAATCCTGACCGGTTCAGACCGGTTTAGACCGGTTTAGACCGGTTTAGACCGGTTTATCTCTGAATCCTGACTGGTTTAGACCGGTTTATCTCTGAATCCTGACCGGTTTAGACCGGTTTAGACCGGTTTAGACCGGTTTATCTCTGAATCCTGACTGGTTTAGACCGGTTCAGACCGGTTCAGACCGGTTTATCTGTTAATCCTGACCGGTCTAGACCGGTTTAGACCGGTTCAGACCGGTTTAGACCGGTTTATCTGACCGCTGCGTCTCTCCGGCAGGCCGACCTCAGCGAGTGGCTCGGAGCGATCGGACTCCCCCAGTACCAGCAGCAGCTAACGGAGAACGGCTACGACTCCATTAGCATCGTCAAGGACCTGAGCTGGGAGGACCTGCAGGAGATCGGCATCACGCGGCTGGGTAAGAACCGGGTCCTGGGGGTCTGGGTCTGGGTCTGGGTCTGGTTCTGGGGGTCTGGGTCTGGGTCTGGGTCTGGTTCTGGGGGGGGGGACTGGTTCCTGGGAGGACCTGCAGGAGATCGGCATCACGCGGCTGGGTAAGAACCGGTTCCTGGGGGTCTGGGTCTGGGTCTGGGTCTGGTTCTGGGGGTCTGGGTCTGGGTCTGGGTCTGGTTCTGGGGGGGGGGACTGGTTCCTGGGAGGACCTGCAGGAGATCGGCATCACGCGGCTGGGTAAGAACCGGTTCCTGGGGGTCTGGGTCTGGGTCTGGGTCTGGTTCTGGGGGTCTGGGTCTGGGTCTGGGTCTGGTTCTGGGGGGGGGGACTGGTTCCTGGGAGGACCTGCAGGAGATCGGCATCACGCGGCTGGGTAAGAACCGGTTCCTGGGGGTCTGGGTCTGGGTCTGGGTCTGGTTCTGGGGGTCTGGGTCTGGGTCTGGGTCTGGTTCTGGGGGGGGGGGCTGGTTCTGGTAAGAACCGGGTCCTGGGGGTCTGGGTCTGGGTCTGGAGGGGGGTCTGGGTCTGGTTCTGGAGGGGGGGCTGGTTCTGGTAAGAACCGGTTCCTGGGGGTCTGGGTCTGGTTCTGGGGGGAGGGGGGGGATTCCTGGGAGGACCTGCAGGAGATCGGCATCACGCGGCTGGGTAGGACCAATGTTTGTTGACGATATTTAGTCCGAATTTTGGTTTACGACGATTTTTAGTCCGAATTTTTGTTGACTATATTTTTAGGCAGCACGGTGGCTTAGTGGTTAGCACTGTTGCCTCACAGCAAGAAGGTCCCCGGTTCGACTCCCAGGCCCGGCAAGGGGCCTTTCTGTGTGGAGTTTGCATGTTCTCCCCGTGCTTGCGTGGGTTTTCTCCGGGTACTCCGGCTTCCTCCCACAGTCCAAAAACATGCATATTAGGTTAATTGATGATTCTAAATTGTCCGTAGGTGTGAGCGTGAGTGTGGTTGTGAGCATGGTTTGTGTGTCTATATGTGGCCCTGTGATGGACTGGTGACCTGTCCAGGGTGTAACCCCTGCCTCTCACCTAAAATGAGCTGGGATAGGCTCCAGCAGACCCCCGTGACCCCGCAAGGGATAAAGCGGGTAAGATAATGAATGAATGAATGAATGAATATATTTAGTGTGAATTTTCGTTGACGATATTTAGTCTGAATTTTTGTTTATGACAATATTTTGTTTGAATTTTGGTTGACAACGATATTTAGTCTGAATTTTGGTTAACGATGATATTTAGTCAGAATTTTTCGTTGACGATATTTAGTCATACTTTTCCTTGATGACGATATTTAGTCAGAATTTTCGTTGACGATATTTAGTCCAAATTTTCCTTGACGATATTTAGTCTGAATTTTGTCTGTGCTCTCATGGAGACAGACGGGCGAGGGAACGAGCAGAAAGAAAGACCGGGATTAATTCAAAGAGGAATGAGTGTAAACATGATCGCAGAATTATTAAATTAAAAATCGGAATAAACCAGCCATTTACTTCGGAATTAAGTTTAATTCGGAATGGCCATTTTCATTTGGAATTAGGTGTTTACATGGTCATTTTTACTCATTTAAGTCGGATTTCATTTTAATTCTGAATTAAAGAGGGATTAAACTTCCCTCCTAGCTGGCTCGCCAAGTGCATTCCAGGCGCAGCATTTCAACACTTTTGAGTAAATATCAGTAATATGCGTTAATTTGGACGTAGCCACACGGCACTTCCTGCCGTTGGGAGGGGGAGTTGTTACTGACGGTTCCCGTTTCTCCGCAGGTCACCAGAAGAAGCTGATGCTAGCGGTGAAGAAGCTGTGCGACGTCCACCGCGCCGCCGTCCTGCAGGGGGAGTCGGGCACCGGCACGCTGCGGCGTAAAGCCCCCGGGGCCCCCGTAGGGGCCGCCGTGGGGCCCCCTGGGGCCCTGCACCTGGTGGCCATCGAGGCCGGCGACGGCGACGGCTCGGCGCCGCACACGCCCAAGATGCTGAGCTTCCAGGACAGCGAGCTGAGCACCGAGCTGCAGACGGCCATGGCCGGCCCCTACGGGCCCCCCGGGGCCCCCGAGGCCCCCGCAGGGGCCCGGTTCAGCCCCCGCGGCTGGTCCCAGGACGGCCACACGTTAGCCTCCGTTAGCCCCCGCGGCTGGTCCCAGGACGGCCCAGACACTCGGGAGAGGAACCTCCCGGAGGGCCGGGACCCGCGCCCGCTGAAGCAGGTGCCGCTGGGAACCGCCACCGTGTTCAAGTACCCGGCGGTCGCCGCTAAACCCGCGCCGCCGCTGTCCGGCTCGCCGCGCGGCTTCAGCTACCTCCACGCCCGCTGCGGCTCCGCGGAGCCGGCCGCGCCGCCCAAACGGCGCTGCCAGAGCGCGACGCGCTACGCCCTCTCCGACGGCGAGCCCGACGAGGACGACGACGACGAGCTGGCCGTGCCGCCGGGCAACGTGCCGTCGTACGCCACGCTGAGCCGCCGGCCCGGCCGCGGCCCCGAGAAGGGCGGCGGCGCGGTGGGACGCAGCCAGTCCTTCGCGGTGCGCGCCCGGAGGAAGGGGCCGCCGCCGCCCCCGCCCAAGCGGCTAAGCTCGGTTAGCAGCACCACCAGCGGCGAGCTGAGCGACGGCAGCACCTCCTCGTCCTCTGGCGCCGGCGTGGTGACCGACAGCCCCGGCAGCGTGAGGTAGGAATGATATTTTACCGTTCACGATAAACCGTCAAAAAAATTCCCCACGGTAAGAATTTGTATCTCACGGTAAAAATTATAAATTCCCGTTGATGACGTTTTTTTTAAATTCAAGATCTTTTTATTGTAATTTTCACAAAGTAAAAAAGGTGAAATGCTGCATGTCAATTACAAATATTTTGAGTAGGCATGGGCATGTTAATCATAGCATACACCAGTGTACAGAATATAAAAAACAATTAAACAGTATGAAAAAATATAAAATAGTAACAAAAACAAACTACAGACCAAACTAATCCCTCCCCTGTCACTGCCAGATTACTAATCACAATATGAGGTCATTCTAACATCAAAAGCCTGCACTAGGAATACAAAAGAAATATGAAGTATAGTTCACAGGGTCTGGAATGCTTCTAGAAAAGGTCCCCACACTTTCTGGAACTTATTTGATTTCTGAAGCGAGTATCTAATTTTCTCCAGTTTTAAGCAGGACATGATGTCTTCCAGCCATTGTGCACGAGTAGGAGGGAAGGGATCCTTCCACCTGAACAGAATTGCCCGACGAGCCAAAAGGGAGGCAAAAGACAAAGTGTGCCCCTGTGCAGTGGTTAACTTCCTTCCTCCCTCCATGACCCCAAACAGGGCAGTCAGTGGGTTTGGTTCTAATCTGATTTTAAGCACCAGAGAGAGAGTATGAAATACTTCCATCCAGTACTTGTTTAGACATGGGCAGGACCAGTACATGTGGATGAGAGAGGCTTCGGCTACTTTACATCTTACACAGTATGGACTAATATCTGGGTACATGGAGGATAACTTTGCTTTGGAAATGTGAGCCCTGTGTACCACTTTGAACTGAATTAAGCAGTGACGTGCGCACAGGGAGGTTGTATTAACCAGTTTGAGTATGGACTCCCAGGTATCCTCTGATAAGGGAAGCCCTAAGTCCTGCTCCCATGCTGCTTTGAGTTTATCTGTAGGGGCACTCCTAAGATCCAGCAACATGCCATAGAAAGACGAAATGAGCCCCTTTTTGAATGGGTCTGTGGCAAGAACTTTGTCAACTGTGGTCAAGCCTATCGATGCACCAGGGCTGGGTGTCTGGGAAAGAACAAAATGTCTAGCCTGAAGATACCTAAAGAAATGTGATTTTGGAAGGCTGAATTTACTACTTAACTGCTCAAAAGATGCCACGTGCCGTCTATGAACATATCTCTAAAACGAATCATACCCCTCCTGTGCCATTCCTGGAAGGTGGGGTCCTCAAGGGATGGTTTGAAAGAGTGATTTGATGCAATGGGGCTAAGAAGAGAGAAGCTGTGAAAACCAAAAAACTTCCTAAATTGGGCCCAAATTCTAAGAGAATGTTTAACCACTGGGTTTTTGATTGATTTAAGTGAAGGAAGTGGAAGTGAGGAGCCGAGTAGGGCAGGAATTGACAGGTCATCAGTTGGATGTAACTCCATCGCCACCCAGTCAGGGCGGTCAGCGCCGTCGCAGTAGAAGGACCAGAATGCAAGGCAGCGCAGGTTAGCAGCCCAATAGTAATAACGAAAGTTTGGGAGGGCCAGACCACCTGCAGACTTTATTTTTTGAAGGTGAGTCTTGTTCAAACGTGGCCGTTTACCCCGCCATAGGTATGAAGATATAACTGAGTCAAGGGACTGGAAAAAAGAACCAGGAATAAAGAGTGGTAAGGTCTGGAAAAGGTACAAAAATTTAGGTAAAATGGTCATTTTAACTGAATTGATGCGACCCACAAGAGACATTGACAGGGGTGACCATTGTGTAAGGGTTTGTTTGGTCTCATTTAACAATGAGATAAGATTCTCTTGGAGCAGGTCTTTGTGTTTCCTTGTCACAGATATGCCTAAATAGGAGAATTTGTCATTTGCGATTTTAAAGGGAAAATTGGAAAGGTCTAAAGCATGCGATTCGAGATTGGTAGGGAAAAGCTCACTTTTGCTGAGATTCAGTTTATAGCCTGAGAGTTTCCCAAACTGACTGAGAAGTGACAGCGCAGGGGGTAATGAGGCCAGAGGGTGAGAGATGAAAAGCAAGAGGTCATCGGCATAAAGCGAGACCTTATGTTCCCTGCCACCTCTCCAGATACCGGACACATCCTCACAAGATCGGAGCGCTGTGGCAAGCGGTTTGATAGCCATGTCAAAAAGCATGGGACTAAGGGGGCACCCCTGACGGGTTCCACGATGCAGATTAAATGGTTTTGACCGTTGAGAGTTAGTACGAATTGAGGCTGTTGGGTGTAAATAGAGAAGTTTAATCCACAGAGCAAAGTTCGGACCAAAACCAAACCTGTCCAGCACAGCAAAGAGATAATCCCATTCGACGCGGTCGAATGCTTTCTCCGCATCCAGAGAGACAACGCATTCAGGGATAGCCTCAGAGGCAGAGTAGATAATATTGAACAGTCGCCTTGTGTTGAAGTAAGACTGCCTACCTTGATGACGTTTTTGTGTAAAACTGATTTATGAAAGAAAGAAAGAAAGAAAGAAAGAAAGAAAGAAAGAAAGAAAGAAAGAAAGAAAGAAAGAAAGAAAGAAAGAAAGAAAGAAAGAAAGAAATGAGCTAGATCAGGAGTCGGCCATCCAAAATGTTTTAGATCCATATTGGACCAAAAACACAAAAAACAAATATGTCTGGAGCTGCAAAAAATGAAAAGTCTTGTATCAGAATTAGAATGAAGAAACACATGCTGCATTTTTCTATATTAGTTAGAACTGGGGGAGATTTTTTTTTTCATTATGCACTTCGAGAAAAAAGTCAAATGTTGAGAAAAAAGTTGAAATGTTGAGATTAAAAAAGAAAGGAAAAAGGAAGAAAAAAAGGAAAAAAAACGGAAAAAAGAAAAAAAGAAGGAAAGAGAAAAAAAAGAAAAAAATTCGAAAAAAAAGTAAAAAAGTAAAAAAAAGGTCAAACATTTTTGAAAAAGCTCCAGGAGCCACTAGGGCGGCGCTAAAGAGCCGCATGCGGCTCTGGAGCCGCGGGTTGCCGAGCCCTGAGCTAGAAAGAAAGAAGGAAATGAGAAAGAAAGAAAGAAAAATTCCCGTTGATACGTGTTTGTGTAACAAACATGGCGGATCTGAGAGCGAGGAGTCATTACAGTTTTTTATCAATTCAATGTAATTGGTGTAGTTTAGTATTTAGTTTCTTTTAGAGCAGTGATTTGGCTCCAAAGACTGAATGTGGTGATAGATTTATAGTTACAAAGATGGACTTGAATTGGTATTTTTTTATCGTCATTTTTATCGTTATCGGGATAAATGCCAGAAATTATCGTGATAAATGTTTTTGCCCGTCCCTAGCGTGAGGAGCATCGCGGCGTCCCTGGAGGGCCCGGCCCCCGCGGCCCCCCCGCCGGAGCCCCCCCGGCCCCCTGACCCCCCCGGGGCCCGGAGGCGGGTCCAGAGCGAGTGCGTCCCCGACCGGGCCGTGGCCGAGCCGGACCGGGGCCCAAAGTCGGACTCGGAGGAGGACGAGTCGCGGGGCGGGGGGGCCCTGGGGGGGGGCCCTGGAGGGGTCGGCGTCCCCCCAGAACAGCTCCGGCGAGTGCATCCCCTTCGCCGAGGAGGGAAACCTGACCATCAAGCAGAGGCCCAAGGCCCCGGGGCCCCCCCGGGCCGAGGCCGTGCTGGAGCCCCCCCAGGCCGGGGCCGACCCGGCGTCCCCCGAAACACCGGCCCTGGAGGTGCCCGAGTTCAACCTGAAGGAGTCGGACACGGTGAAGCGCCGACACAAACACAAGGACAAGGAGGAGGCCGGGGATTCCCTGGCCGGGGATTCCCTGGCCGGGGACTCCCCCACTGCGCTAGGAGTAGGCGAGGCTAGCGCAGAGGCTAGCGCCGAGACGCCGGCACCGGTCAAACCTCCTCCGTCCCCGAAGCCGGCCATCGCCCCAAAACCCATCCGGACCAGCATCCTGGCGGCGCAGGGTGAGAGTTTTCTCTACATTGTATTTCAACATTAATCTCGAAATTTCGACTTTATTCACGAAATTTCGACTTTATTCTTAAAATTGTATTTCAACATTAATCTCGAAATTTCGACTTTATTCACGAAATTTCGACTTTATTCTTAAAATTGTATTTCAACATTAATCTTGAAATTTCGACTTTATTCACGAAATTTCGACTTTATTCTTAAAATTGTATTTCAACATTAATCTTGAAATTTCGACTTTATTCACAAAATTTCGACTATTCTTAAAATTGTATTTCAACATTAATCTCGGCTGGTCTTGTAGTCCTCCCTGGTCTAAGTTTGTTCTGTCTCTTCTCTGCAGGACTTCCGTCCCCCACGGTGACCGTCAGCGCCGTCCAGAGCGTGGCCTTCTCCTCCCCGCCCTCGCCGGCTCCCCCGGGTCGTGGATCCCCAGTTCGGGGGTCGCCGGCCCGGGGGGGTTCCCCTGCCCGGGGATCCCCAGTTCGAGGGTCCCCGGTTCCATCCCCGACCCCCCAGAGACACCAGGGCCTCGTCCCCGAGGCGTCCACCGGGACGGAGATCGTCCACCAGAGATTCGACCAGACCAGCCCCTCCCTGGCGCCGGCCCGGGGGGGTTCCCCGGTCCGGGGGTCGCCGGTTCGGGGGTCGCCGGCCCGGGGGGGTTCCCCGGCATTGGGGGGTTCCCCGGCCCGGGGTTCCCCGGCTCGGGGGTCCCCAGTTCGGGGGTCGCCGGCCCGGGGGGGTTCCCCGGTTCCATCCCCGACCCCCCAGGGTCTCGTGGTCCACCAGAGACTGGACCAGACCAGCACGTCCCTGGCGGCGGCCCTGAAGGCCGTGGAGAGGAAGCTGGAGGACTCGTCGTCTGACGGGTGAGAAGGTTCCCGGTTCTTCTCACTCCTGTTTAACGTCCAGATTAAAGTTGAAATACAATTTCGAGAAAAGGGAGAGATAATAACTAGACAATTTCCTCGCAGAAATTTCGAGAGTGCCACGGCGGGCTGCTGCACATTTGTGTACATTTTGCAAGCAATAAAGGTGAAGGACTCAATACCGAGTCCAATGACACCACCCATGTCTCTCTATGTCAAACCATTCAAAAGATATTTGACTATAACATATCAACCAATCAGAAGAAGGGGCGGGGCTAATTTTTATATATAATATACAAATGTAAATATTTATATGTATAATAATAATATACATATATATCCCATGAAATGGTTCCCAGCAGGACTGGGGATCATGTAAGGTCAAAAGGTCAGGGTTCAGATTTCTCCATTTTCCAGGTTATATTATATGAAGTCTGTACTGACTGGGTCATGTGACCAGTTCTGGGTCAGTCTAATCAGTCAACAGCTGAGCTCTGGTTGCTAGGGGCAACAAGAACCTCGAACCTGAGGTTCCGGGTTCGCTGTGAGAAAACGCCAGCTTTTGCCTTGTGACAAGTTCTCAAATAACTCCGATTTTTGAGACAACCATAGCTCCTAGTGGAAAAACAAAGACATCGTGAGAGACACAGAACCCGGCACATTCTGACAATCTTAATTTTATTCAGATATTCCTTAAAATGTGTTAGTAACGGCAGTTTGAAAACAAAGTGAGATTTTTTTGAAGAAAATGTTTGATTACATTGAAGTAAATGGAGACCGAGGCAGGAATTGGCGCTGCTTTAGCCTTCGCTGTTTAAATTTTGTGCATACCCCGCCTGTCAAAGTTAAATTTTATGAATCCCAACACCTATGTCTACATTTTGACCAAAAATTATTTGTCCAGCTTTTACGGTTCGGCCGTGAGCTCGAGTTACAAATAAAAATTATGGTCATTTTTTGAATGTTTCTCTCACTCTAAAAAATTAGAACTTCACTCTAGATTTGACAAAAATGTGATTTCCAGTCCTCGCTTGAGCGCTCATATCTTGAAAAGTGTACATTTTACTAAAAAACAGTTTCAGGTTTGGAGAGAGAAGAGAAGTTTTCCTCCGTTTTGAAGTTTGAATGACAGTTCTACGTGCAAGTATGAGAAAGATACGTGACTCAGAAAAAAGGTGAATTTGGAGTTTTTCCAACCTCCTTCCAGCCACAGTGTGACATTCTGCCCCATTCACTTACATGGGAAAATCTCCCCATTAGTTTGGAAATTTGGAAATGTTTTTGCACTTTGTGCAGACGACGTTTCGCGTTTTCTCAAAGCTGCGAGACTAGTTACGCGCCAAAGTTTTGTCCGGAAAATGAATAATAAGATGAAACGCACACAATAACAATAGTGCCTCTGGCTGTGCCAAGAGGCATTCCTCCTCCATAGCTATTGCATAGCTATGGAGGAGGCGTGCCACTTGGCGCAGCCGTGGCACTAACTAGAAAATTTCCTCACAGAAATTTGGAGAGTGCCACGGCGGGCTGCTGCCCATTTGTGTACATTGGTGAATTTTTCAGCAATAAAGGTGAAGGACTCAAAACTAAGTCTGATGACACCACACACGACTCTCTATGTCAAACCATTCAAAAGTTATAGCATTTACTCTGGGTTATTTGCTGTGTGTGTGTGTGTGTGTGTGTGTGTGTGTGTGTGTGTGTGTGTGTGTGAGAGAGAGAGAGGGGGGGGTATTTAATATATATGTATATATATATATATATATATATGTATATATAAATTCAGCGCCTACAACTTTCTAAATCAGTTCAGAATTTTTAGAGTAACGGTGTGCGAGTGGTGAGGCCCCAAACTTCTCCCAATGCGTTCCGGATGGCGCTAAAAGCGCACGTTTTTGCACGTTGCCCAAAAACGTGCACGCCAATCGCTAATAAAAGTCATAGCACACGATTCCCGCTTAAGGCGCACGTTTCTACGTTTTTACTTTACGCGTTTTCTCAAAGCTGCGGGACTAGTTACACGCCGAAGTTTTGTCCGGAAAATGAATAATAACATGAAACGCACACAATAACAATAGTACCTCTAGCTGTGCCAAGAGGCATTCCTCCTCCATTGCTATTGCAGAGCTATGGAGGAGGAGTGCCACTTGGCGCAGCCGTGGCACTAACTAGAAAATTCCCTCACAGAAATTTGGAGAGTGCCACGGCGGGCTGCTGCCCATTTGTGTACATTGGTGAATTTTTCAGCAATAAAGGTGAAGGACTCAAAACTAAGTCTGATGACACCACACACAACTCTCTATGTCAAACCATTCAAAAGTTATAGATTTACTCTGGGTTATTTGCTGTGTGTGTGTGTGTGTGTGTGTGTGTGTGTGTGTGTGAGGGGGGGTATTTAATATATATATATAAATTCAGGGCCTACAACTTTCTAAATCGGTTCAGAATTTTTCGAGTAACGGTGTGCGAGTGGTGAGGCCCCAAACTTCTCCCAATGCGTTCCGGATGCTGCGCCACGAGGCACTCACTCTCACTCTAATAATAATAATAATAATAATAATAATAATAATAATAATAGTAATAATAATAATAGTAATAATAATAATTGGGAGACCCCGGTTCAGGTTCTAATTCCTGTTCTCTGTTTCTCAGCAGCAAGTCCGGCTCGGTCCGGTCGGCGGGAAACATCCTGGACGACATCGGCAGCATGTTTGACGACCTGGCGGACCAGCTGGACGCCATGTTGGACTGAGAGGAGGAGGAGGGACTTCCCAGCATTCCTAGCTGCAGGACTTCCCAGCATTCCTAGCTGCAGGACTTCCCAGCATTCCTAGCTGCAGGTCCGGGGACTTCCTGGTCCAGGTCCTGGTCCTGGTTCTGGTCTTGGTTCCTGAACACCAGCACTTCCAGAACTAAAACCCAAAAAACTCCCAGACCAAGTCTGGTTCCAGTCGCCGTGTCAGACTCTTGTTGCTATGACGACAAGCCCCTCCCCCTTATTTTTATCCTGCAGTAAATACAACTTTTTTTTGTGATATTTTAGAAAAAAGACGTCAGAGATAAAAAAAAAAAAAAACGATTTAAAAATATGGTGCCAATTCTAACCACCGATTCCGTTCTGCAACATTTTTCTTTCCGTTGTTTTTTCAGGTCATTGATGTTTTGTTTTTTTGTTTTTTTTTACTGTTTTTTTGTATTTCAATTATTTATTCACACATTTTAAGACCCACAGAACAAAACATGTTTTCTTCGCCAACAAATGACACTAAAAAGTGCTGAAATGATGTCAAACTTTGTACATAAACGACCAACAGAGACGTTGTTTCTGCCGCCCCCTGGCGGCCGAGCAGAGACACTACACGCCTTTTACTCAGCAGTAGAAACGTCTTCCTTTCAGACGTCACTTTATATGAACTTTACTGAGTATTAGGTTATATTAGAAATATTTGAGAGGAGGAAGATTTGTTTTTATTGTGCACTTTGAGGAAAAAGTTGAAATGTCGAGATTAATGTTGAAATTTCGAGAACAATGTTGAAATACAATTTTAAGAATAAAGTTGAAATTTCGTGAATAAAGTTGAAATACATTTTGACTTTTTTCTCGAAGTGCATAATGAAAAACAAATGTTCCTCTAAAATATTATTTTTATTTTTCTCCTGCCGAGCGAACAAACCTGGAGCTCTGACGTCACGTTAGCGAAACATAGCTACGCTACAAAAGTCCAAACATTTCAAGTTTTAATATTTAAAGAAAAATATCTATTTTCTACTGAAGATGTTTGTACAAAGGGAAGGGGGCGGGGCTTAGCTGGGAGGGAGGGGCCAACATATGAGGGCGGGACTAATATCTGAGGGCGGGGCCAATGTCTGAGGGCGGGGCCAAAGTCTGAGGGCGGGGCCAATGACGCATCACTGCCACACAAACTATTTTTTAACATTAATTTTAGCCAGATTAGTATTTAAATGAGAGTAATCTAAGTATGTATGTTGTTACGCGACAGATATCTTCCGTTTTTAACCAAAGGTTTGTATAAAAACATTTATTTCCTGGATTAAATGTTGTTTTCTGCCCGAGAGCTTCTGAGCATGCTCAGTTCGACCTGTGATCATGTGACCAGCTTCTCCAGCATGACGTCAGAACCAAACCCAGCCTTTACAGGGAGGCTTTTATTGTGAAAGGGTTGCAGGAAGTCATGATTGAACCAAACCCAGCCTTTACGGGGAGGCTTTTATTGTGAAAGGGTTTCAGGAAGTGATGATTGAACAGCTGTTATGATGTTTATATCATAAGAATTATAAGTTAAAACAAACACAAGCTGAATAAAACACTGTTTATAAGAAGTTCCAGTGTGGAGTCTTTATTTCTGCTTTTATTGGGATTTGTTCTTTTTTAAGTTGGAAATATTTTGTGGGCGGAGTCAGAGAGAGTCAAAAGAGGCGAAAAAAGGCAGAAAAAAGGTGAAAAAAAGGCGAAAAAGAGGAGAAAAAAAGGCGAAAAAGAGGTGAAAAAGAGGCGGAAAAAAGGCAGAAAAGAGGTGAAAGAAAGGCGGAAAAGAGGCGATAAAAAACGAGAAAAGAGGCGGAAAGGAGGAGAAAAAAAGGTGAAAAAAGGCAGAAAAGAGGTGAAAAAAAGGCGGAGAAGAGGTGAAAAAAAGGTGAAAAAAGGCGGAAAAGAGGCGAACCAGAACCTCTGTACCTTTATTGTGAAGGCTGATATCTGTGCGGGTCTTTTATTGTGAAGGCTGATATCTGGGTATTAGCGGGTCTTTTATTGTGAAAGCCGTCAGAGCTGCAGGTCGCCGGTTCCGCTCCATCAGCTGGACCTGAACCAGAACCAGAACCAGAACCAGATCATGGACCTGGACCCGGTCTTCCTGGTCCCCGCGGTGGTGATCACGGTGCTGGCCGTGTATGTGGCGGCGGCGCTGCTCAGCGGCTCCCCGGCAGCACCGGGGGCCCGGGCCGGGTCACCCCGGGCCGGGTCACCGGTGCCCCCGGGGGCCGGGTCACCCGCCAGGTTCTCCGGGTCACCCACCGGGTCTCAGGCCGGGTCTCAGGCCGGGTCTCAGGCCGGGTCTCAGGCCGGCTCACCCCGCGCCTCCTCCGGGTCACAGACGCCCAGGACCCGCGGCGGAATCCCCGGATCTCCCGGAATCCCCGGATCTCCAGGAATTCCCGGATCTCCAGGAATTCCCGGATCTCCGCTCCGGACCGAGCTGCTCTCCCAGCTGGAGGTGAGACCTTTAATTACTATCATTATTATTATTAATTAACTTAAATAAGTTAACAAGGAGGATTTTTTTGTGCCAAAATTATATAAATAAATACACCTTAATTAATTAAAATGGGAATGAAATGTATCATTCATTAATGAAATGTGTAATTAATTAATTAAATACTGAAATATTTATTTACTTATTTATTTATTTTTTAACTATTCTTTATTTTATTTTATTTATTTATATATATATTTTTCTTTTATTTTTTATTTTTTAATTTAACTTAAATAAGTTAGGAATTTTTTTGTGCCAAAATTAAATAAATAAATACATCATTAATTAATTAAAATGGGAATGAAATATATAATTTATTAATTGTGTCAATAATTAAAATAGGAATGAAATACATCATTCACTAATTAAATGTGTCATTAATTAATTAAATACTGAAATATTGATTTACTTATTTATTTATTACCTATTCTTTATTTTATTTATTTATATATTTTTTATTATTTTATTTCATGTATTTTTATTTTTTTTTAATTTAACTTAAATAAGTTAGAATTTTTTGTGCCAAAATGAAATAAATAAATACATCATTAATTAATTAAAATGGGAATGAAATATATAATTTATTAATTGTGTCAATAATTAAAATAGGAATGAAATATATCATTCACTAATTAAATGTGTCATTAATTAATTAAATACTGAAATAATTAAATATATATTTTTACTTAAAATGAATTGTATTTTTATCATTTAATGACATGGCTAAGTTAGTTTTTCTTCCGGTAGTTTAACTTCCGGTCCCCCCCCTATCCAATCAGAACCTTCACATCCCCCAGACCTGGAGAGGAATTGGAGAAAGACCATCAAACGTGTTTCCATGGAAACCTCCATTCAGAATTACTATTTCCATGTAAACTCCAAGGAAAATACTTTAATTCTGAAATATTTAATTTGGAATAATTAATTCCGAATTAATTATAATTATTATAAAAACCAACTGACTGTTTAAACTCTCAGATGTCCAGAGATAAAAACCAACATGTGAAGCATGGACTGATGGAACCGGGTCATGGAGGTTTGTGGGGGTTTGAGTGGAAGAATAATGGATCTTTCATCCAGGACGTGGAGCAGGACTCAGGCCCCGTTTACACGTAGTAAAAACGGTGGTGTTTTCCTGCGTTTTGTTCCTTCATTTTACACGAAAACGAAGCTCAAAGTCTCCAAAAACCATCATTTCTGAAAACTCCGGCCAAAGTGTAGATTTTTAAAACCTCCGTCTTCACGTTTGCTTGTAAACGGAGAGAAACGGACATTTATTCTTCAGAACGTCACATTATGAGACAGAAACGTCACCAGCGTCATGAGTGACACCTGTGGTTACAATTAGTTTGTAACCGTCAATATTTTCTTGTATTTTACCTGTTTTTCCCAAAATTCCGTTTTATTTTTTCACAAATTCCGTTTTATTTTTCCACAAATTCCGTTTTATTTTTCCACAAATTCCGTTTTATTTTTCCACAAATTCCGTTTTATTTTTCCACAAATTCCGTTTCATTTTTCCACAAATCCCGTTTTATTTTTCCACAAATTCCGTTTTATTTTTCCACAAACCAAAGACTCTGGTTCATCTTGGAAGTAACTGGAAGTTACTCGTGTCATTTGTTGATGTTTTTTTCCAGGATTCTGATTGGCTAGCATGACTTTATCTTCTCGTTACACTGCCCCCTGTAGGTTTGGCTGCTCATAGCACCTTAACAGATATTTATGCAGGTTCCTGGAAATGATGGGATTTTTATAAACGTACAGGGGGAAATATCTGTTTTTGAGAAAAAAGACGAAATTTGAGAAAAAAGTCTAAAATTTTGACAAAAAAGTCAAAATTTCAAGAAGAAAGTCAAAATTTTGAGAAAAAAGTCGAAATTTTGAGAAAAAAGAGTCAGAATTTGGAGAAAAAAGTCGAGAAAAAAGTTGAAATTTGGAGAAAAAAGTCGAAATGTCAAGAAAAAACTCTAAATGCACCAACAGCTTGACAGTGACATCATCAGTTCTGCAGCTCGTTAAGTCTCTTCCTCGTTAAGAGCTGATGTCGTTCCCTCCTGGCTTAGCAGAGACCAGCTGGGGCTCAGCAGATTACCCAGCAGCCCCGGCTGCTCCCGCAGCGCCGGGGCTGCTGGGTAATCTGCCTCCCCCACCGTGACCTGGTACGACCCGGTGCACTGCAAAAACTCAGAATCTTACCAGGAATATTGGTCTTATTTCTAGTTAAAATGTCTAATTTTTAGTCAAAAAATCTCATTACACTTAAAACAAGAATCATTACCAGAAAAATAACTTATTTGACAATTTTCACCTATTCAAGTCAATTTTCACTTGAAATAAGTAGAAAAATCTGCCAGTGGAACAAGATTTATCTTCTTATTACAAGCAAAAAAATCTTGTTCCACTGGCAGATTTTTCTACTTATTTCAAGTGAAAATCTACTTGAAACAGGTGAAAATTGTTGTTTTTTCCAGTGATGAGTCTTGTTTTAAGTGTAATGAGATTTTTCTCTCCACATTTCGGCTTTTTTCACAAAATTTTGACTTTTTTTCTCAACATTTCGACTTTTTTTCTCGACATTTCAACTTTTTTCACAAAATTTTGACTTTTTTTCTTGACATTTCGACCTGTTTTAAGTAAATTTTCACTTGAAATAAGTAGAAAAATCTGCCAGTGGAACAAGATTTATCTTCTCATTACAAGCAAAAAAATCTTGTTCCACTGGCAGATTTTTCTACTTATTTCAAGTGAAAATCTACTTGAAACAGGTGAAAATTGTTGTTTTTTCCAGTTATGACTCTTGTTTTAAGTGTAATGAGATTTTTTGACTAAAAATTAGACATTTTAACTAGAAATCCAGGTCCAGGTCTCGTCCAGGTCTGAACCAGGTCCTAGTTCTGGTCCAGGTCCAGAACAGGTCCTAGTTCTGGTCCAGGTCTGAACCAGGTCCTAGTTCTGGACCTGGTCCAGAACAGGTCCGGGTCCAGGAGGCCCCGCCCCCGTCCGGCCCCCTGCTGCACCTGAGCTGCAGCAGGTAATCTCACCTGTCAATCACCTGTCACCTGTCCGTCACGCAGCAGGAGACGCTGGAGAGATTAGAGACAACATGACCAAACCCCCGCGTTGTTTCAGGTCGTCATGGAAACCGTTGAGACACTGAGAGGTGGAGAGATGGAATAAAACTATATACACATATACATATATATATATATATATATATGTGTATATATATATATGTATATGTGTATATATATATATGTATATATATATATACACATATACATATATATATATATATACTGTGAGAGGTTCAGGAGACAGAGATGGAATAAAACTATATATACATATATATATGTGTATATCTATATATATATATGTGTGTGTGTATGTGTGTATAAATAATTGCTGACACAATGTAAATCTCTGAACCGGTTCCACTGAGGTTTCTGGTCCAATAAGAAGATTTTTATGTTTTACAAGAAACATAATAATGTAATTAATATCATTATTAATTATTATTATTATTATTATCATTATAATTAATATCAGGACAGAAAGTTCTGGACTCTCTGCTCTGATGTTTCTAATCCTGGTACTGTCGGGTCACCGGGTCGTCGGGTCAGAACCTCCTGCAGCAGTTCTGAACTCTGACCTCTGTCCTTCCAGGCTGATCCAGAACCAGGACCTGAAAAAACAGGACCAGGACCGGAACCAGGACCAGTTAAAGAACCGGAACCTGCTCCAGAACCAGAACCAGCTCCAGAACCAGAACCAGCTCCAGAACCAGTTCTATCCCCAGTGAAAGTTCCAGTGAAAGTTCCAGAACCAGAACCGGTTCTACAGCCAGTTAAAGAACCAGAACCGGTTCCAGAACCTGTTTCAGCCCCAGTGAAAGTTCCAGAACCTGTGAAAGAATCGGTACCAGTTCTGGAACCAGTTAAAGAACCAGAACCAGAACCAGTTAAAGAACCAGAACTTGTTGTAAAATCAGTTCCAGAACCAGAACCAACCCCAGAACTGGTTCCAGGACCAGAACCTGTTGCAGAACCACTGGAAGTACAAAAACCTGCTCCAGAACCAGTACCGACCCCAGAACTTGTACCAGAACCAGTTCTATCCCCAGTGAAAGAACCAGAACCGGTACCGACCCTAGAACTGGTTTCACAACCAGTGAAAGAACCAGAAACTGTTGCAGAACCAGTACCGGAACCTGCTCCAGAAACTGTACCGACCCCAGAACTTGTTGCAGAACCAGTGAAAGAACCGGAACCTGCTCCAGAACCAGAATCAGTTCCAGAACCTGTGAAAGAACCAGTACCAACCCCAGAACCGGTTCCAAAATCCCTTCAGAAATCTGAAACGGTACCAGGACCATTTGCCGAGCCAGAACCGGTCCCAGAACCAGAACCAGAACCAGAACCAGTTCCAGAACCCGCTGTAGTTCTGGAATCGGCATCTGGACCTGGACCTGTTGAAGTTCCAGAACCAGAACCAGAACCAGGGACGGCTACGCTGGTCCAGAGTTCTGAGTTGGTTCCTGAATCCGGATCTTCTGCCGGGACCAAAGAACCAGAACCGGAACCAGAACCAGAACCGGTTCTAGAGCCAGTTAAAGCACCAGAACCAGAACCAGAACCAGAACCAGAACCGGAACCAGAACCAGAACCGGAACCAGGATCGGAACCGGAGGCCCGTCAGAACGGTAAACATCTTTCAACTTTAACCTTGACATTTTTCTGGTTTTTCTTCCCGTAGACGTGACTTCCTGTTTTGGGAGAAATCTCACTTTAGGTTCTAGAGCGGTCGGCTGTGCAAAAATGAATCAGAAACACACTCGCTTTTGCTATAATGAATACATTTATTAGCAAACAAGCAGTGCAAACAAAAAGACTCACACACAACTGCCCTTCGCTAGGATAACTGTGTCAGGCTATCCCCGCAAATGACAGAGCAACAGACAATTACACAGGGGCTAGGCCTGAACTCTTACCTTAACACGGAGGACTGCAGAGTAGTGATGCACCGATTGTTCGGCCGAAAATGGCAAAAAAACACTTTCAGTGTTCGGTGGAATAAGTGGGAAAAAAACGAACAATTATTAACGGCGTTGTAAAATAAGGAAATAGACTGACCGCTCCCGTAACGGTTGCACCACAAACATAAATCGTTGGCCAACCAAAAACTAACCCCATAAGAATTTTACCAACATTCACCAGGAGGTGGAACCAAAACAACATAATGCTGGAAATTAAAACATGTTCAGTTTTTTATGTTCAATAAATATTTTCTACCTTGTAATTTTGTAAAAGGTTTTTGTCTTTGAAAAGCCTAAATCAAATTTATTTGATTTATGCAATGGTGAAAAATTTGGCAAAATAAATGAAAAACTGCTGAAGAACCATGTTCGGTATTCGGCCAAGTGTTTATTTTTATTTTCGGTTTCGGTTTCGGCCACAAATTTTCATTTCGGTGCATCACTACTGGAGAGCCGACAGTCCAAAAGCAGAGCGGCCATAAACCCGCTGGGCGTCGTGCACTAGACCCGCAGCAGACTCTGATCTGAACTTCCGGCTCTCGCGTCTTTATACGACATCTCGCGGAGGGGGTTGCCCCTTCAACCCCCGCCTGCCAGTTCTCACGCTAAGTCTAAGTCTAAGGCTTGGTTCACACGGGAGCCAAGCGCCTCTCTCACAGTTACATTAAACAACAGGTGCACAGCTGATATGACTGTTTTGAGAATCAAGATCATTTCAGGACACAAAACATATTTTTTCTTCCTTCATTCCACCTCTTGGCCTGAAAATGTCCTAATTGAAAAATAAGCATAATACACGAGAAATAAGCATAATACATGAGAAACAAGCATAATACATGAGAAACAAGCATAATACATGAGAAACAAGCATAATACATGAGAAACAAGCATAGTACATGAGCATATGAAAAGTTGAATTAAGGGCATTCCAGGACACCAAACATATTCCGCCTCTCACTTCTTGTAGACGTAACTTCCCGTAGACGTAGACGGTTTGTCATCACATTCATATCTCCCCATATTGTTCATTTCTGTTTATACATTTTATCTGTCATCTGTCATCCTACGTCACTTTTTGTAAAGATTCATATCCGGCACTTTTTAATCCTCATATTGTACATTTCTGTTTATTTCTGTTATACATTTTACTTTATTCTATCTCTTATTTTATCTCCTTATACTTGTTTGCTTTTATATTTTTATTTTTATTTTTATTGTATTGCACCAATCACCACAACAAATTCCTTGTGTGTGTTTAACAAACTTGGCAATAAACCCTTTTCTGATTCTGATTCTGATTCTGATATCTTTGAGTTTGATTGTGATGGATTGTTGTCCCGCCCCCTCTGTGATGACATCACTGAGGGGGCGGGGCTCTGGTGACATCACTGAGGGGGCGGGACTTTAATGACGTCTCTGTCTCCACAGATGCAGATGAGACCAAACAGAGGTGGGTGTAGCTCCGGAACCAGAACCTGACCCGGTACCAGACCCCCCTGTGGACCTGGACCTGGACCAGGATCAGGACCTGGACCTGGTCCTAGTTCTTCAGAAGTTTCTGGACTTTGATGACTTTTATCTTTTCCAGGATCGAGCTGACGTCCGACTTTACCTCCCTGTGACGGAACCGGAACCAGGCCCGGGGACCGGGTCCAAGTCCAGATCCAGGTCCAGAACCAGGTCCCGTCCTGGTCCCGTCCAGGTTCCAGCTGATCCAGAACCAGGAACCAGTTCTACACCAAAGTGCCTCCAGGAACCTGGAGGGTCCGGTTCCTGGTCCAGTTCCTGGTCCGGTTCTGGTCCGGTTCTGGTCCGGTTCCCGGTCCAAGACCCTGGTCCGGTTCTGGTCCAGTTTCTGGTCCGGTTCTGGTCCAGTTCCTGGTCCGGTTCTGGTCCGGTTCTGGTCCAGTTGGAGCTCCTAGTTCCTGTTAAACTAATCGTTTGTTTCTATTAAACTTCTCAATAAATGAATGAAACTGAAGGAACTGCCGTTTTTATCATTAGATCAACAACATGTTAATGTTCAAAAGCACCTAAACTGCAAAAACTCTACTAAATGTAAAAACTAAATGTTACCAGGAATATTTGTCTTGTTAGTGCCACGGCTGCGCGACATGGCACTCCTTTGGGGCTTCACCACTCGCACACCGTTACTCGAAAAATTATGAACCGATTTAGAAAGTTGTAGGCCCTGAATTTAACTACAGTCCTGTGGATTTTCAGAGCGATGGCACAAATAGTATTTGCACGAAGTGCAAAAACATTTCCAAATTTCCAAACTAATGGGGAACTCATTTTCCCATGTATTTCTATGGCCCCATTCAAAGCGGATGGGAAAATGTCGAGAAAAAAGACAAAATTCACATAACTTTCTCATAGTTGAACGTAGAACTGTCATTCAAACTTCAAAACGGAGAAAAAACTTCTCTTCTCTCTCGAAACCCCAAACAGTTTTTTCCTAAAATGTACACTTTTCAAGATATGAGCACTCAAGCGAGGACTGGAAATCACTTTTTTGTCAAATTTACAGTGCGGCTTTCAGTTATTAGAGTGGCAGTTAGAGTAAAAAAATAACTAGATTTTTTATTTGTAACTCGAGCTCACGGCCAAACCGTAAAAGGTAGACAGATAATTTTTGGTCAGAATGTAGACATACGTGTTGGGATTCATAAAATGTGACTTTGACAGGTGGGTAATGCACAAAATTTAAACGGGGGGGCTAACAGCCATGCAAATTCCTGCCTCTGTCTCCATTGACTGCAATGTAATAAAAAGTTTTCTTAAAAAGAATCTCTCTTTGTTTTCGAGGTCTCATTGGTGCAAATTAGCCGCACCTCCTCTTCTGATCGGTCGATATGTCATAGTTCCTATTTTCTGCAATAACTTGAATGGTTTGATATAGGAAATGTCATCAAAATCGCAATCATCCGGCAGTAGTCCCGTGGCACTTCAACATTTCCTGAAATTTTCTAGTTTCTAGTTAAAATGTCAAATTTTTAGTCAAAACAAAATCTCATTCCACTTAAAACAAGTAATTACTGGAAAAAAAACACAATTTTCACCTGTTTCAAGTAGATTTTCACTTAAAATAAGTAGAAAAATCAAGATTTTTTTTGCTTGTAATAAGAAGATAAATCTTGTTCCACTGGCAGATTTTTCTACTTATTTCAGGTGAAAATGTACTTGAAACCGGTGGAAATTGTCAAATAACAAGTTATTTTTCTGGTAATGAGTCTTGTTTTAAGTGTAATGAGATTTTTTGACTAAAAATGAGACATTTTAACTAGAAATAAGACAAATATTCCTGGTAAGATTTTGAGTTTTTGCAGTGTAAGAATACAAGATTAATAAATATAAAATAAAGGTACAATACACGTGTATATGTGTGTATATGTGTGTGTGTGTATATATATATATATATATATATATATATATATATATATATATATATATATATATATATATATATATAATGAGGTGGAATATGCTGTATGTTTGTGTAGTTATTTTGTTTAAACTCAGGAAACTTCTCATATGGATTTATTTATGTATTTTGTTTCATTCTCTAAATTCTAAATGCACTAGTTTATAAAAGCTAACATTTTTTATTGTGAAAAGTTTAGGCGTCATAAGTTTAGGCTTCAGTTCAGTCTAAACCTGTTGGTCCTTGTTTTTAGTTAAAATTGTAAAATTCTGTATATATATATATATATATATATATATATACCAAAAAATTATATTTTTTAGTATTACACTGATGATTTTCACCTGTACTTTGGGTTATTTGTGTTGTGGAAATTGAAACTAAACTAAACAACAAATCAAATCTTTTTCATTTTTGTTTAAATCAGGTTTTCATATTGATTGTAATAATATTATTATAATATATTAATGTTCATGTTATTCCACCAGGGGGCAGCATGTGCTGGGAAATTGTGTGTAAATATCATTTTCCAGTTCTGCTAAATGTGTTTTTGGAAGTTTGATAATTTGATAGGCCGTGTCTAAATAAAAAAAATAAAAAATAAATTATTTTTTATGTGAGTGATGATTCATACGTGATCTAAGGTTTGTTATTGTAGAAAAACACAATAATTAATATTAATTATAGTTGTAGTTTTTGTAATACTTTGTTGTTCCACTTCAAATTGTTGCAGTTTATTTAAAACCCAAACTAAAGTAGATAAGGTGTTTAATGGTTTATAAATGATCTATGTGATTATTTAGTTTCTTTTAGTCGCCTACACTTAGATGACACTCAGTATTAACTTAGTACTACATCACTTTAAATATTAATGTAAATCAACCCCAGGCTGCTCTTGTAGCTGAATTTGCTCCATTTAGATTAAAAAGCATAGATGGTAAAAACCTGCCCGGCTGATGAAACAACACTGGAGAAAAAAAGAAGAAAGAAAAGGAAAAAAAAGGGGAAAAAATTAAGTTGACTTTACTTGCAAATGAATTTTGTACAAACTAAAAATTAAGTAGTTTATACAAAGTCTAGTCTTTCTTGATCTACATAAAAATCTTGTGCGAAAAAGTCGCCTTAATTTTTTAAAAGTAGATCAAGATATTTTTACTGTGGTTTCTACTTAAATAAATAAAACATGTTTCATCTAAACGTTGGTCAATCTGCCCAATAGATTAAAACTGTTAAAGGAAAAGTAAATATGTAGTTTGTGTGTAAATGAAAAGATTACTGGGATTAATTACAGAAAAACTGCTGGTTCAGGAAAACATTACAATGTCTTGTTTTTTGAACAAATGCAGATTCAGTTCAAAACTAGATGTATTCATGTAAAGCAACAAAGTTCATTTTGAATTGTTAATATCACAGATTTAAGTAGGTTATATTTACATACGCTTAGATTTATTTATTTCAGTGTATATATATTATATATTATATATAGCCTCGGCTCTCGGCAGCAGCGCTGCAGTTCCTCGACTCGGCCAGCAGGCGGCAGCAGCGGGTCTCTAAAGTTGGAGATAATATAAATAAATAAATAAATAAATAAATACATAAATAAATAAATAGGAAATAGCCAAGTCATTTTCGCAATTTCTAGTTTTCTTCACCCAAAAATAAATATATTTTTTTTTCATTTTCTTCTTTCTTTTATTTCTTCACCAAAAAAAAGTTTTCTTTTGCTTCATTCTTTTTTTTTTGACCAAAAAAGAAAATAAAGGTTTTTTTTTCATTTTCTTTCTCTTTTTTTCACCAAAAAAGATTTTAAAGGTTTGTTCTTTTTCCCCCGTGGGTCCTGGTCCAAACCAGAAAAAAACTGAAAAAACTCAGAAAAAACGTCCCCCGTGGGTCCTGGTCAGAGTCAGCTGTATTACAGGAAGTATAATATATATAATATATTAAACTTCTCAATAAATGAATGAAACTGAAGGAATGGGCCATTTTCATCCATTAGATCAACAACAAATTAAATCTTTTTCTTCACCATTGTTGATTAAATAAGGTTTTCCTATTGATTGTAATTCCCTGTTATTCCACCAGGGGGCGGCATGTGATGGGACATTGTGTGTAAATATTATTTTCCAGTTCTGCTAAATGTGTTTATGGAAGTTTGATAATTTGATAGGCAATTTAGAGATTTCAAATCACAACTCATCACAGATTCTGGAATAATCTCCTCGGCCTTTGGAACCATAAAGATTCAAGTCATTTTTAATCCAGTTCAGTTTAAAGTTCCATTCATAGATTCCAGTTCAGTTTCTTTCAGACCAAGGTCGTAGTTTTTAATAAGGTGAGATCTTTTAGATAGTGGGATTTGTTTCTCCATATGAAATTAAAGATCAGAGTTTGCTGTTCGGATCATTTGAGGAGAAACTACAGAGATAAACACGGATAAACTAATATTCTCTCAGCTCTGGTTAATACGACTCTAGAATACACAGATCTCTTATTAACCCGTGATTTACAGATGTTTTTATATGATCTATTTTCTTTTCTATGTTGATTTGTTCTCTTTTATTTTTATCTTTACATATTGTTATACCTAAGTATTTTACTTCATTCTTTACAGGGAATCTTTCAGTGACGTCAGTTCAGTCAAAGCTCATCTATCAGGTACGGCAGGTTACGAGTGACAGAAGTCTCTGTAGCTGATCTGTGTGTGAAGAAGCTGATTTATGTAGTTTATCTGTGTGGGGAAGAAGCTGATTTATGGTTCTGCGTTGGTGTAACGCAGACCCTACGCCGTAGGGTACGCCGTAAGACTGATTTATGGTTCTGCGTTACACCAACGCAGAACCATAAATCAGCTTTTAGAGAGCAGAAAAAGTATCTGACAAACGCAATTTAACTCATTCTGTTCACTTTATTCACTATGTCAGTGCAACAATATCACAGGGACATCCCAGTTTAACTTTAAACAGTTAAAGTCCAAATGCAAAAAGCAGAGGGAGAGTAAAAAAAGTCAAATATTTCCCTTAAACAGATTTATAAGAGGTTAGGGTGATGTGATTTTTTACATTAAGCAGTGTGCATTTGTAGGCATACTTTGAAATAAATTAAACTGTAGGCCTATTTCAGTCTATACTTGTGTAAAAGTAAAATAAAAAAATACCCCACTTTAATATAAATAAAAAATGTAGCTGCAGCTTAGCAGCTTTAAAAATAAATATAGAAATTAAAAATAGTTCTTTTAAAATTAGATGGTATCAACTCAAACTCCAAGATAACTGGCCAACAAAATAAACTAATGACGAAAAAGTAATTTAGAAATATCATTTATTTATGTTTGGATTTTTTTCGAGGCCAAAGGTTCAGACCCCGGACCTGGTGGAATCATCATGTTCTGATATACATTGGTAGTTATTCTATATGTATTAAATAATAGAATAATCAATACAAATAGACACAGAGTAATTCCATAAATGTATTTAAAAAACAAACATTTACATTTCCCCTGAAGCCGCGGTGGCGGCTGCCGGACCTTCATACCCAATAGCAGAGTTGGTAGTAACGAGTTACATTTACTCTGTTACATTTACTTGAGTAAGTTTTGGGAAATGTTGTACTTTTAGGAGTAGTTTTGAACAGTCTTACTAAGGTACGGCAAGGTTACGAGTCACAGAACTGTAGAGTATCAATAACACGTCCAGCAAATACTAACACAGAAGTTTATGGAGCTGATCTGTTTGGTCAAGAAAACTGGAACTTTTTACAATGCTAAAAAAAAGGAATATTTGTCTTATTTCTAGTCTTCACCTACAGGTATCTATATACAGCGTGCACATCTTCAGTTTCCTATTTCACCATAGTTAAAATGTCTCATTTTTAGTCAAAAAATCTCATTACACTTAAAACAAGAGTCATTACCAGAAAAAATAACTTGTTATTTGACAATTTTCACCTGTTTCGTGCGTTTTTGCCTTTTTCGTGCGTTTTTGCATTTTTTCGCGCGTTTTTTCGTGCGTTTTTTCGTGCGTTTTTGCATTTTTTCGTGCGTTTTTTCGTGCGTTTTTGCATTTTTTCGTGCGTTTTTTCGTGCGTTTTTGTGTTTTTTTTCGTGTGTTTTTTCGAGTTTTTTTCATGCATTTTTTCGTGCGTTTTTGTGTTTTTTTTCGTGTGTTTCTTCGTGTTTTTCTCGTGCGTTTTTTCGTGCGTTTTTTCGTGTTTTTTTCGTGCGTTTTATGCATTTTTTCGTGCGTTTTTGCGTTTTTCCGTTCTTCTTACTACTGGTGGGACATGGTGGGACATCTACTGGTGGGACATGGTGGGACATGGTGGGACATGGTGGGGCATGGTGGGACATCTACTGGTGGGACATGGTGGGACATCTACTGGTGGGACATCTACTGGTGGGACATGGTGGGACATCTACTGGTGGGACATGGTGGGACATCTACTGGTGGGACATGGTGGGACATGGTGGGACATCTACTGGTGGGACATGGTGGGACATGGTGGGACATGGTGGGGCATGGTGGGACATCTACTGGTGGGACATGGTGGGACATCTACTGGTGGGACATCTACTGGTGGGACATGGTGGGACATCTACTGGTGGGACATGGTGGGACATGGTGGGACATGGTGGGACATGGTGGGACATGGTGGGGCATGGTGGGACATGGTGGGGCATGGTGGGACATCTACTGGTGGGACATGGTGGGACATCTACTGGTGGGACATCTACTGGTGGGACATCTACTGGTGGGACATGGTGGGACATCTACTGGTGGGACATCTACTGGTGGGACATGGTGGGACATCTACTGGTGGGACATGGTGGGACATTTACTGGTGGGACATCTACTGGTGGGACATGGTGGGACATCTACTGGTGGGACATCTACTGGTGGGACATCTACTGGTGGGACATGGTGGGACATCTACTGGTGGGACATGGTGGGACACCTACTGGTGGGACATGGTGGGACATCTACTGGTGGGACATGGTGGGACATGGTGGGACATGGTGGGACATCTACTGGTGGGACATGGTGGGACATCTACTGGTGGGACATGGTGGGACATGGTGGGACATCTACTGGTGGGACATGGTGGGACATCTACTGGTGGGACATCTACTGGTGGGACATGGTGGGACATGGTGGGACATCTACTGGTGGGACATCTACTGGTGGGACATGGTGGGACATCTACTGGTGGGACATCTACTGGTGGGACATCTACTGGTGGGACATCTACTGGTGGGACATGGTGGGACATCTACTGGTGGGACATGGTGGGACATCTACTGGTGGGACATGGTGGGACATCTACTGGTGGGACATCTACTGGTGGGACATCTACTGGTGGGACATCTACTGGTGGGACATCTACTGGTGGGACATGGTGGGACATCTACTGGTGGGACATCTACTGGTGGGACATGGTGGGACATCTACTGGTGGGACATCTACTGGTGGGACATGGTGGGACATCTACTGGTGGGACATGGTGGGACATCTACTGGTGGGACATGGTGGGACATCTACTGGTGGGACATCTACTGGTGGGACATGGTGGGACATGGTGGGACATCTACTGGTGGGACATCTACTGGTGGGACATGGTGGGACATCTACTGGTGGGACATGGTGGGACATCTACTGGTGGGACATGGTGGGACATGGTGGGACATCTACTGGTGGGACATCTACTGGTGGGACATGGTGGGACATCTACTGGTGGGACATGGTGGGACACCTACTGGTGGGACATGGTGGGACATCTACTGGTGGGACATGGTGGGACATCTACTGGTGGGACATGGTGGGACATCTACTGGTGGGACATGGTGGGACATGGTGGGACACCTACTGGTGGGACATGGTGGGACATCTACTGGTGGGACATGGTGGGACATCTACTGGTGGGACATCTACTGGTGGGACATGGTGGGACATCTACTGGTGGGACATCTACTGGTGGGACATGGTGGGACATCTACTGGTGGGACATCTACTGGTGGGACATGGTGGGACATGGTGGGACATCTACTGGTGGGACATGGTGGGACATCTACTGGTGGGACATCTACTGGTGGGACATCTACTGGTGGGACATCTACTGGTGGGACATGGTGGGACATCTACTGGTGGGACATGGTGGGACATCTACTGGTGGGACATGGTGGGACATCTACTGGTGGGACATCTACTGGTGGGACATCTACTGGTGGGACATCTACTGGTGGGACATCTACTGGTGGGACATGGTGGGACATCTACTGGTGGGACATCTACTGGTGGGACATGGTGGGACATCTACTGGTGGGACATCTACTGGTGGGACATGGTGGGACATCTACTGGTGGGACATGGTGGGACATCTACTGGTGGGACATGGTGGGACATGGTGGGACATGGTGGGACATTTACTGGTGGGACATGGTGGGACATCTACTGGTGGGACATCTACTGGTGGGACATGGTGGGACATCTACTGGTGGGACATCTACTGGTGGGACATCTACTGGTGGGACATGGTGGGACATTTACTGGTGGGACATTTACTGGTGGGACATCTACTGGTGGGACATCTACTGGTGGGACATGGTGGGACATCTACTGGTGGGACATGGTGGGACATTTACTGGTGGGACATCTACTGGTGGGACATGGTGGGACATGGTGGGACATCTACTGGTGGGACATGGTGGGACATCTACTGGTGGGACATCTACTGGTGGGACATGGTGGGACATCTACTGGTGGGACACCTACTGGTGGGACATGGTGGGACATTTACTGGTGGGACATTTACTGGTGGGACATCTACTGGTGGGACATCTACTGGTGGGACATGGTGGGACATCTACTGGTGGGACATGGTGGGACATCTACTGGTGGGACATGGTGGGACATCTACTGGTGGGACATCTACTGGTGGGACATGGTGGGACATCTACTGGTGGGACATGGTGGGACACCTACTGGTGGGACATCTACTGGTGGGACATGGTGGGACATCTACTGGTGGGACATCTACTGGTGGGACATGGTGGGACACCTACTGGTGGGACATCTACTGGTGGGACATGGTGGGACATCTACTGGTGGGACATCTACTGGTGGGACATCTACTGGTGGGACATCTACTGGTGGGACACCTACTGGTGGGACATCTACTGGTGGGACATGGTGGGACATCTACTGGTGGGACATCTACTGGTGGGACACCTACTGGTGGGACATCTACTGGTGGGACATGGTGGGACATCTACTGGTGGGACATCTACTGGTGGGACATGGTGGGACATCTACTGGTGGGACATGGTGGGACATCTACTGGTGGGACATCTACTGGTGGGACACCTACTGGTTTCCGTGCGTTTTTTCCTGCGTTTTTGCGTTTTTTCGTGCGTTTTTTCGTGCGTTTTTGTGTTTTTTCGGGCGTTTTTTCCTGCGTTTTTTCGTGCGTTTTTGCGTTTTTTCGTGCGTTTTTTCGTGCGTTTTTTCATGCGTTTTTTCCTGCGTTTTTTCGTGCGTTTTTGCGTTTTTTCGTGCGTTTTTGCGTGCGTTTTTTCGTGCGTTTTTGCGTTTTTTCGTGCGGTTTTGCGTGCGTTTTTGCGTGCGTTTTTGCGTTTTTTCGTGCGTTTTTGCGTGCGTTTTTGCGTTTTTTCGTGCGTTTTTTTGTGCGTTTTTTCGGGCGTTTTTGCGTGCGTTTTTGCGTGCGTTTTTGCGTGCGTTTTTGCGTCCGTTTTTGCGTCCGTTTTTGCGTCCGTTTTTGCGTTTTTTTCGTGCGTTTTTGCGTGCGTTTTTGCATTTTTTCGTGCGTTTTTTCGTGCGTTTTTTCGTGCGTTTTTTCGTGCGTTTTTGCGTTTTTCCGTGCGTTTTTCCGTCCGTTTTTGCGTCCGTTTTTGCGTGCGTTTTTGCGTTTTTTCGTGCGTTTTTGCGTGCGTTTTTGCGTTTTTTCGTGCGTTTTTGCGTTTTTCCGTGCGTTTTTTCGTGCGTTTTTGCGTCCGTTTTTGCGTTTTTTTCGTGCGTTTTTGCGTGCGTTTTTTCGTGCGTTTTTTCGTGCGTTTTTGCGTCCGTTTTTGCGTCCGTTTTTGCGTTTTTTTCGTGCGTTTTTGCGTGCGTTTTTGCGTGCGTTTTTTCGTGCGTTTTTGCGTTTTTTCGTGCGTTTTTGCGTCCGTTTTTGCGTGCGTTTTTGCATTTTTTTCGTGCGTTTTTGCGTGCGTTTTTGCGTGCGTTTTTGCATTTTTTTGTGCGTTTTTTCATGCGTTTTTTCGTTTTTTCGTGTGTTTTTTCGTACGCATGAAAAAACTCACAAAAAAATGTACGGAAGTACGTTTTTTTGTACGTTTTTTTGTGCGTTTTTGCGTGCGTTTTTGCGTGCGTTTTTGCGTGCGTTTTTTCGTGCGTTTTTGCGTTTTTTCGTGCGTTTTTGCGTGCGTTTTTGCGTGCGTTTTTTCGTACGTTTTTTCGTGCGTTTTTGCGTTTTTTTCGTGCGTTTTTGCGTTTTTTCGTGTGTTATTTCGTGCGTTTTTTCGTGCGTTTTTGCATGCGTTTTTTCGTACGTTTTTTCGTGCGTTTTTGCGTTTTTTCGTGCGTTTTTGCGTTTTTTCGTGTGTTATTTTGTGCGTTTTTTCGTGTTTTTTCTTGCGTTTTTGCGTTTTTGCGTTTTTTCGTGCGGGAAAAAAACAAGAAAAAACACGGAAAAAACACGAAAAAAACCCTGAAAAAACACGAAAAAAACACGAAAAAAAAACACGAAAAAACGTCCGTTTTTGCGTCCGTTTTTGCGTTTTTTTCGTGCGTTTTTGCGTGCGTTTTTGCATTTTTTCGTGCGTTTTTTCGTGCGTTTTTTCGTGCGTTTTTTCGTGCGTTTTTGCGTTTTTCCGTCCGTTTTTCCGTCCGTTTTTGCGTCCGTTTTTGCGTTTTTTTCGTGCGTTTTTGCGTGCGTTTTTGCGTTTTTTCGTGCGTTTTTGCGTGCGTTTTTGCGTTTTTTCGTGCGTTTTTGCGTTTTTCCGTGCGTTTTTTCGTGCGTTTTTGCGTCCGTTTTTGCGTTTTTTTCGTGCGTTTTTGCGTGCGTTTTTTCGTGCGTTTTTTCGTGCGTTTTTGCGTCCGTTTTTGCGTCCGTTTTTGCGTTTTTTTCGTGCGTTTTTGCGTGCGTTTTTGCGTGCGTTTTTTCGTGCGTTTTTTCGTGCGTTTTTTCGTGCGTTTTTTCGTGCGTTTTTGCGTCCGTTTTTGCGTGCGTTTTTGCATTTTTTTCGTGCGTTTTTGCGTGCGTTTTTGCGTGCGTTTTTGCATTTTTTTGTGCGTTTTTTCGTGCGTTTTTGCGTTTTTTCGTGCGTTTTTTCGTACGCATGAAAAAACTCACAAAAAAATGTACGGAAGTACATTTTTTTGTACGTTTTTTTGTGCGTTTTTTTGTGCGTTTTTGCGTGCGTTTTTGCGTGCGTTTTTGCGTGCGTTTTTTCGTGCGTTTTTGCGTTTTTTCGTGCGTTGTTGCGTGTGTTTTTGCGTGCGTTTTTTCGTACGTTTTTTCGTGCGTTTTTGCGTTTTTTTCGTGCGTTTTTGCGTTTTTTCGTGTGTTATTTCGTGCGTTTTTTCGTGCGTTTTTGCATGCGTTTTTTCGTACGTTTTTTCGTGCGTTTTTGCGTTTTTTTCGTGCGTTTTTGCGTTTTTTCGTGTGTTATTTCGTGCGTTTTTTCGTGTTTTTTCTTGCGTTTTTGCGTTTTTTCGTGCGGGAAAAAAACAAGAAAAAACACGGAAAAAACACGAAAAAAACCCTGAAAAAACACGAAAAAAACACGAAAAAAAAACACGAAAAAACACGAAAAAACCACGAAAAAACACGAAAAAACACGAAAAAAACACGAAAAAAACACGAAAAAACACCTACTGGTGGGACACCTACTGGTGGGACATGGTGGGACATCTACTGGTGGGACATGGTGGGACATCTACTGGTGGGACATCTACTGGTGGGACATCTACTGGTGGGACATCTACTGGTGGGACATGGTGGGACATGGTGGGACATCTACTGGTGGGACATCTACTGGTGGGACATGGTGGGACATCTACTGGTGGGACATCTACTGGTGGGACATCTACTGGTGGGACATGGTGGGACACCTACTGGTGGGACATGGTGGGACATTTACTGGTGGGACATCTACTGGTGGGACATGGTGGGACATGGTGGGACATCTACTGGTGGGACATGGTGGGACATCTACTGGTGGGACATGGTGGGACATCTACTGGTGGGACATGGTGGGACATCTACTGGTGGGACATGGTGGGACATGGTGGGACATCTACTGGTGGGACATGGTGGGATATCTACTGGTGGGACATGGTGGGACATCTACTAGTGGGACATGGTGGGACATCTACTGGTGGGACATGGTGGGACATGGTGGGACATCTACTGGTGGGACATTTACTGGTGGGACATGGTGGGACATCTACTGGTGGGACATGGTGGGACATCTACTGGTGGGACATGGTGGGACATGGTGGGACATCTACTGGTGGGACATGGTGGGACATGGTGGGACATCTACTGGTGGGACATCTACTGGTGGGACATGGTGGGACATCTACTGGTGGGACATGGTGGGATATCTACTGGTGGGACATGGTGGGACATCTACTAGTGGGACATGGTGGGACATCTACTGGTGGGACATGGTGGGACATGGTGGGACATCTACTGGTGGGACATTTACTGGTGGGACATGGTGGGACATCTACTGGTGGGACATGGTGGGACATCTACTGGTGGGACATGGTGGGACATCTACTGGTGGGACATGGTGGGACATGGTGGGACATCTACTGGTGGGACATGGTGGGACATGGTGGGACATCTACTGGTGGGACATCTACTGGTGGGACATGGTGGGACATCTACTGGTGGGACATGGTGGGACATCTACTGGTGGGACATGGTGGGACATGGTGGGACATCTACTGGTGGGACATGGTGGGACATCTACTGGTGGGACATGGTGGGACATCTACTGGTGGGACATGGTGGGACATTTACTGGTGGGACATGGTGGGACACCTACTGGTGGGACATGGTGGGACATCTACTGGTGGGACATCTACTGGTGGGACATCTACTGGTGGGACATCTACTGGTGGGACATGGTGGGACATTTACTGGTGGGACATGGTGGGACATCTACTGGTGGGACATGGTGGGACATTTACTGGTGGGACATGGTGGGACACCTACTGGTGGGACATGGTGGGACATCTACTGGTGGGACATCTACTGGTGGGACATCTACTGGTGGGACATCTACTGGTGGGACATGGTGGGACATCTACTGGTGGGACATCTACTGGTGGGACATCTACTGGTGGGACATGGTGGGACATCTACTGGTGGGACATGGTGGGACATGGTGGGACATGGTGGGACATCTACTGGTGGGACATGGTGGGACATCTACTGGTGGGACATGGTGGGACATCTACTGGTGGGACATGGTGGGACATGGTGGGACATGGTGGGACATCTACTGGTGGGACATGGTGGGACATCTACTGGTGGGACATGGTGGGACATCTACTGGTGGGACATGGTGGGACATCTACTGGTGGGACATGGTGGGACATCTACTGGTGGGACATGGTGGGACATTTACTGGTGGGACATCTACTGGTGGGACATGGTGGGACATGGTGGGACATCTACTGGTGGGACATCTACTGGTGGGACATGGTGGGACATCTACTGGTGGGACATCTACTGGTGGGACATCTACTAGTGGGACATGGTGGGACATGGTGGGACATCTACTGGTGGGACATGGTGGGACATTTACTGGTGGGACATCTACTGGTGGGACATGGTGGGACATCTACTGGTGGGACATGGTGGGACATTTACTGGTGGGACATCTACTGGTGGGACATGGTGGGACATCTACTGGTGGGACATGGTGGGACATTTACTGGTGGGACATCTACTGGTGGGACATGGTGGGACATCTACTGGTGGGACATCTACTGGTGGGACATGGTGGGACATCTACTGGTGGGACATCTACTGGTGGGACATGGTGGGACATCTACTGGTGGGACATGGTGGGACATCTACTGGTGGGACATCTACTGGTGGGACATGGTGGGACATGGTGGGACATCTACTGGTGGGACATGGTGGGACATCTACTGGTGGGACATGGTGGGACATGGTGGGACATGGTGGGACATGGTGGGACATCTACTGGTGGGACATGGTGGGACATCTACTGGTGGGACATGGTGGGACATGGTGGGACATCTACTGGTGGGACATGGTGGGACATGGTGGGACATCTACTAGTGGGACATGGTGGGACATCTACTGGTGGGACATGGTGGGACATGGTGGGACATCTACTGGTGGGACATTTACTGGTGGGACATGGTGGGACATCTACTGGTGGGACATGGTGGGACATCTACTGGTGGGACATGGTGGGACATCTACTGGTGGGACATGGTGGGACATCTACTGGTGGGACATGGTGGGACATGGTGGGACATCTACTGGTGGGACATGGTGGGACATGGTGGGACATCTACTGGTGGGACATTTACTGGTGGGACATCTACTGGTGGGACATGGTGGGACACCTACTGGTGGGACATGGTGGGACATCTACTGGTGGGACATGGTGGGACATGGTGGGACATGGTGGGACATCTACTGGTGGGACATGGTGGGACATTTACTGGTGGGACATCTACTGGTGGGACATGGTGGGACACCTACTGGTGGGACATGGTGGGACATCTACTGGTGGGACATGGTGGGACATCTACTGGTGGGACATGGTGGGACATCTACTGGTGGGACATGGTGGGACATCTACTGGTGGGACATCTACTGGTGGGACATGGTGGGACATCTACTGGTGGGACATGGTGGGACATCTACTGGTGGGACATGGTGGGACATTTACTGGTGGGACATCTACTGGTGGGACATCTACTGGTGGGACATGGTGGGACATTTACTGGTGGGACATCTACTGGTGGGACATCTACTAGTGGGACATGGTGGGACATCTACTGGTGGGACATCTACTGGTGGGACATGGTGGGACATCTACTGGTGGGACATCTACTGGTGGGACATGGTGGGACATCTACTGGTGGGACATCTACTGGTGGGACATCTACTGGTGGGACATGGTGGGACATCTACTGGTGGGACATGGTGGGACATGGTGGGACATGGTGGGACATGGTGGGACATCTACTGGTGGGACATCTACTGGTGGGACATGGTGGGACATCTACTGGTGGGACATGGTGGGACATGGTGGGACATCTACTGGTGGGACATCTACTGGTGGGACATCTACTGGTGGGACATGGTGGGACATCTACTGGTGGGACATGGTGGGACATGGTGGGACATCTACTGGTGGGACATGGTGGGACATGGTGGGACATGGTGGGACATCTACTGGTGGGACATGGTGGGACATCTACTGGTGGGACATCTACTGGTGGGACATGGTGGGACATCTACTGGTGGGACATCTACTGGTGGGACATCTACTGGTGGGACATCTACTGGTGGGACATGGTGGGACATGGTGGGACATGGTGGGACATGGTGGGACATCTACTGGTGGGACATCTACTGGTGGGACATCTACTGGTGGGACATGGTGGGACATCTACTGGTGGGACATCTACTGGTGGGACATTTACTGGTGGGACATGGTGGGACATCTACTGGTGGGACATCTACTGGTGGGACATGGTGGGACATCTACTGGTGGGACATGGTGGGACATCTACTGGTGGGACATGGTGGGACATCTACTGGTGGGACACGGTGGGACATCTACTGGTGGGACATGGTGGGACACCTACTGGTGGGACATCGTTTATTGTTATCTCTTCAAATTAAGCACTGGTTATATATAATAAAACTGTTTAAAACCCGTTTATTTTTATTATTTGCAGCAGAAAACTGTTTAAAACCCGTTTATTTTTATTATTTACAGCAGAAAACTGTTTAAAACCTGTTTATTGTTATTATTTACAGCAGAAAAACTGTTTAAAACCCGTTTATTGTTATTATTTACAGCAGAAAACTGTTTAAAACCTGTTTATTGTTATTAAACAGCATAGTTGCATAGTTTATCATTATATTAAGTTATGAAATCTCATGGGATGTTTAACTATAGTATTATTATATCGTTATATATAATAGTATGGTGATATAATTTGGTTATATGACATAATATTGGTAACACTTTACAATAAGGGTCCCTTAATTAACGTTAGTTAATGCATTATTAAGCATTAATTAACAGTTTAATAATAGTTAAATAACCATTATTATGTATTACTTAACATTAATTAGCATATTAGTTAATGCATTAATAAACAGTTAGTTAATGCATTATTAAGCATTAATTAACAGTGTAATAATAGTTAAATAACCATTATTATGTATTACTTAACATTAATTAGCATATTAGTTAATGCATTAATAAACAGTTAGTTAATGCATTATTAAGCATTAATTAACAGTTTAATAATAGTTAAATAACCATTATCATGTATTACTTAACATTAATTAGCATATTAGTTAATGCATTAATAAACAGTTAGTTAATGCATTAAGCATTAATTAACAGTGTAATAATAGTTAAATAACCATTATTATGTATTACTTAACATTAATTAGCATATTAGTTAATGCATTAATAAACAGTTAATTAATGCCTACTGCTCAGAGTTAATTAATACATTAGTAAGCATTAATAAACGTTACATGATGTAATTATTTATCCTTATGTATGCATTACTTAGTATTAAGTAATACATTAGTTAATACATAAGTAAAACGTTAATAATGTCCCTAGTAATCATTCACTAATGGTGTACGTTTACTGGATGGGCATTATTAAACAACTATTTAGAGTCTTAAGTAATCATTTCCTAAAAACAGCTAAAAAACTGTTTTAAACCCTGTTTTTTTTTATTATTTACTGCAGAAAATAGCAGAAAACCGGTTTATTTTTATTATTTACAGCAGAAAACAGCAGAAAACCTGTTTATTTTTATTATTTACAGCAGAAAACTGTTTTAAACCAGTTTATTTTTATTATTTACAGCAGGAAACGGCAAAAAAACGGTTTTACACCCGTTTATTGTTATTATTTACTGCAGAAAACAGCAGAAAACCTGTTTATTTTTATTATTTACAGCAGAAAACTGTTTTAAACCAGTTTATTTTTATTATTTACAGCAGGAAACGGCAAAAAAAACGGTTTTACACCCGTTTATTTTTATTATTTACTGCAGAAAACAGCAGAAAACCTGTTTATTTTTATTATTTACTGCAGAAAACAGCAGAAAACCTGTTTATTTTTATTATTTACAGCAGAAAACTGTTTTAAACCAGTTTATTTTTATTATTTACAGCAGGAAACGGCAAAAAAAAACGGTTTTACACCCGTTTATTGTTATTATTTACTCCAGAAAACAGCAGAAAACCTGTTTATTTTTATTATTTACAGCAGAAAACCTGTTTAAAACCCGTTTATTGTTATTATTTACAGCAGAAAACCTGTTTATTTTTATTATTTACAGCAGAAAAACTTTTTAAAACCCGTTTATTGTTATTATTTACAGCAGAAAACTGTTTAAAACCTGTTTATTGTTATTAAACAGCATAGTTGCATAGTTTATCATTATATTAAGTTATGAAATCTCATGGGATGTTTAACTATAGTATTATTATATCGTTATATATAATAGTATGGTGATATAATTTGGTTATATGACATAATATTGGTAACACTTTACAATAAGGGTCCCTTAATTAACGTTAGTTAATGCATTATTAAGCATTAATTAACAGTGTAATAATAGTTAAATAACCATTATTATGTATTACTTAACATGAATTAGCATATTAGTTAATGCATTAATAAACTGTTAGTTAATGCATTATTAAGCATTAATTAACAGTGTAATAATAGTTAAATAACCATTATTATGTATTACTTAACATTAATTAGCATATTAGTTAATGCATTAATAAACAGTTAATTAATGCATTATTAAGCATTAATTAACAGTGTAATAATAGTTAAATAACCATTATTATGTATTACTTAACATTAATTAGCATATTAGTTAATGCATTAATAAACAGTTAGTTAATGCATTATTAAGCATTAATTAACAGTGTAATAATAGTTAAATAACCATTATTATGTATTACTTAACATTAATTAGCATATTAGTTAATGCATTAATAAACAGTTAATTAATGCCTACTGCTCAGAGTTAATTAATACATTAGTAAGCATTAATAAACGTTACATGATGTAATTATTTATCCTTATGTATGCATTACTTAGTATTAAGTAATACATTAGTTAATACATAAGTAAAACGTTAATAATGTCCCTAGTAATCATTCACTAATGGTGTTTATTTGGAGTGAATATGCATTAAGTAACAGCTACCTAATACATCTACTAATCATTCACTAATGGTGTACGTTTACTGGATGGGCATTATTAAACAACTATTTAGAGTCTTAAGTAATCATTTCCTAAAAACAGCAAAAAACTGTTTTAAACCCTGTTTATTTTTATTATTTACTGCAGAAAACAGCAGAAAACCTGTTTATTTTTATTATTTACAGCAGAAAACCTGTTTAAAACTCGTTTATTTTTATTATTTACAGCAGAAAACCTGTTTAAAACCTGTTTATTGTTATTATTTACAGCAGAAAACCTGATTAAAACCCGTTTATTTTTATTATTTACAGCAGAAAACCTGTTTAAAACTCGTTTATTTTTATTATTTACAGCAGAAAACCTGTTTAAAACTCGTTTATTGTTATTATTTACAGCAGAAAACCTGATTAAAACCCGTTTATTTTTATTATTTACAGCAGAAAACCTGTTTAAAACTCGTTTATTTTTATTATTTACAGCAGAAAACCTGTTTAAAACCTGTTTATTGTTATTATTTACAGCAGAAAACCTGATTAAAACCCGTTTATTTTTATTATTTACAGCAGAAAACCTGTTTAAAACTCGTTTATTTTTATTATTTACAGCAGAAAACCTGTTTAAAACTCGTTTATTGTTATTATTTACAGCAGAAAACCTGATTAAAACCCGTTTATTTTTATTATTTACAGCAGAAAAACTGTTTAAAACCCGTTTATTGTTATTATTTACAGCAGAAAACTGTTTAAAACCTGTTTATTTTTATTATTTACAGCAGAAAACTGTTTAAAACCCGTTTATTTTTATTATTTACAGCAGAAAACTGTTTAAAACCTGTTTATTGTTATTATTTACAGCAGAAAAACTGTTTAAAACCCGTTTATTGTTATTATTTACAGCAGAAAACTGTTTAAAACCTGTTTATTGTTATTAAACAGCATAGTTGCATAGTTTATCATTATATTAAGTTATGAAATCTCATGGGATGTTTAACTATAGTATTATTATATCGTTATATATAATAGTATGGTGATATAATTTGGTTATATGACATAATATTGGTAACACTTTACAATAAGGGTCCCTTAATTAACGTTAGTTAATGCATTATTAAGCATTAATTAACAGTGTAATAATAGTTAAATAACCATTATTATGTATTACTTAACATTAATTAGCATATTAGTTAATGCATTAATAAACAGTTAATTAATGCATTATTAAGCATTAATTAACAGTTTAATAATAGTTAAATAACCATTATTATGTATTACTTAACATTAATTAGCATATTAGTTAATGCATTAATAAACAGTTAGTTAATGCATTATTAAGCATTAATTAACAGTTTAATAATAGTTAAATAACCATTATTATGTATTACTTAACATTAATTAGCATATTAGTTAATGCATTAATAAACAGTTAATTAATGCCTACTGCTCAGAGTTAATTAATACATTAGTAAGTATTAATAAACGTTACATGATGTAATTATTTATCCTTATGTATGCATTACTTAGTATTAAGTAATACATTAGTTAATACATAAGTAAAACGTTAATAATGTCCCTAGTAATCATTCACTAATGGTGTACATGTTTCCTGGATGGGCATTATTAAACAACTATTTAGAGTCTTAAGTAATCATTTCCTAAAAACAGCAAAAAACTGTTTTAAACCCTGTTTATTTTTATTATTTACTGCAGAAAACAGCAGAAAACCTATTTATTTTTATTATTTACTGCAGAAAACAGCAGAAAACCTGTTTATTTGTATTATTTACAGCAGAAAACCTGTTTATTTTTATTATTTACTGCAGAAAACTGTTTATTTTTATTATTTACAGCAGAAAACTGTTTTAAACCAGTTTATTTGTATTATTTACAGCAGGAAACGGCAAAAAAAAACGGTTTTACACCCGTTTATTTTTATTATTTACTGCAGAAAACAGCAGATAACCTGTTTATTTTTATTATTTACTGCAGAAAACAGCAGAAAACCTGTTTATTTTTATTATTTACTGCAGAAAACTGTTTTAAACCAGTTTATTTTTATTATTTACAGCAGAAAACCTGTTTATTTTTATTATTTACAGCAGGAAACGGCAAAAAAACGGTTTTACACCCGTTTATTGTTATTATTTACTGCAGAAAACAGCAGAAAACCTGTTTATTTTTATTATTTACAGCAGAAAACCTGTTTAAAACCCGTTCATTTTTATTGTTTACAGCAGAAAACTGTTTAAAACCTGTTTATTGTTATTATTTACAGCAGAAAACCTGATTCAAACCGTTTATTTTTATTATTTACAGCAGAAAACTGTTTAAAACCTGTTTATTGTTATTATTTACAGCAGAAAACTGTTTAAAACCTGTTTATTGTTATTAAACAGCATAGTTGCATAGTTTATCATTATATTAAGTTATGAAATCTCATGGGATGATTAACTATAGTACTATTATATCGTTATATATAATAGTATGGTGATATAATTTGGTTATATGACATAATATTGGTAACACTTTACAATAAGGGTCCCTTAATTAACGTTAGTTAATGCATTATTAAGCATTAATTAACAGTGTAATAATAGTTAAATAACCATTATTATGTATTACTTAACATTAATTAGCATATTAGTTAATGCATTAATAAACAGTTAGTTAATGCATTATTAAGCATTAATTAACAGTGTAATAATAGTTAAATAACCATTATTATGTATTACTTAACATTAATTAGCATATTAGTTAATGCATTAATAAACAGTTAATTAATGCCTACTGCTCAGAGTTAATTAATACATTAGTAAGCATGAATAAACGTTACATGATGTAATTATTTATCCTTATGTATGCATTACTTAGTATTAAGTAATACATTAGTTAATACATAAGTAAAACGTTAATAATGTCCCTAGTAATCATTTACTAATGGTGTTTATTTGGAGTGAATATGCATTAAGTAACAGCTACCTAATACATCTAGTAATCATTCACTAATGGTGTACACGTTTACTGGATGGGCATTATTAAACAACTATTTAGAGTCTTAAGTAATCATTTCCTAAAAACAGCAAAAAACTGTTTTAAACCCTGTTTATTGTTATTATTTACTGCAGAAAACAGCAGAAAACCTGTTTATTTTTATTATTTACTGCAGAAAACAGCAGAAAACCTGTTTATTTGTATTATTTACAGCAGAAAACCTGTTTATTTTTATTATTTACTGCAGAAAACAGCAGAAAACCTGTTTATTTTTATTATTTACAGCAGAAAACTGTTTTAAACCAGTTTATTTTTATTATTTACTGCAGAAAACAGCAGAAAACCTGTTTATTTTTATTATTTACTACAGAAAACAGCAGAAAACCTGTTTATTTTTATTATTTACTGCAGAAAACTGTTTTAAACCAGTTTATTTTTATTATTTACTGCAGAAAACCTGTTTATTTTTATTATTTACTGCAGAAAACAGCAGAAAACCTGTTTATTTTTATTATTTACTGCAAAAAACTGTTTTAAACCCTGTTTATTTTTATTATTTACTGCAGAAAACAGCAGAAAACCTGTTTATTTTTATTATTTACAGCAGAAAACTGTTTTAAACCAGTTTATTTTTATTATTTACAGCAGGAAACGGCAAACAAAAACGGTTTTACACCCGTTTATTGTTATTATTTACTGCAGAAAACAGCAGAAAACCTGTTTATTTTTATTATTTACAGCAGAAAACCTGTTTAAAACCCGTTTATTTTTATTGTTTACAGCAGAAAACCTGTTTAAAACCCGTTCATTTTTATTGTTTACAGCAGAAAACTGTTTAAAACCTGTTTATTGTTATTATTTACAGCAGAAAACCTGATTAAAACCCGTTTATTTTTATTATTTACAGCAGAAAACCTGTTTAAAACCCGTTTATTTTTATTATTTACAGCAGAAAAACTGTTTAAAACCCGTTTATTTTTATTATTTACAGCAGAAAACCTGATTAAAACCCGTTTATTGTTATTATTTACAGCAGAAAACTGTTTAAAACCTGTTTATTGTTATTAAACAGCATAGTTGCATAGTTTATCATTATATTAAGTTATGAAATCTCATGGGATGTTTAACTATAGTATTATTATATCGTTATATATAATAGTATGGTGATATAATTTGGTTATATGACATAATATTGGTAACACTTTACAATAAGGGTCCCTTAATTAACGTTAGTTAATGCATTATTAAGCATTAATTAACAGTGTAATAATAGTTAAATAACCATTATTATGTATTACTTAACATTAATTAGCATATTAGTTAATGCATTAATAAACAGTTAGTTAATGCATTATTAAGCATTAATTAACAGTTTAATAATAGTTAAATAACCATTATTATGTATTACTTAACATTAATTAGCATATTAGTTAATGCATTAATAAACAGTTAGTTAATGCATTATTAAGCATTAATTAACAGTTTAATAATAGTTAAATAACCATTATTATGTATTACTTAACATTAATTAGCATATTAGTTAATGCATTAATAAACAGTTAGTTAATGCATTATTAAGCATTAATTAACAGTTTAATAATAGTTAAATAACCATTATTATGTATTACTTAACATTAATTAGCATATTAGTTAATGCATTAATAAACAGTTAGTTAATGCATTATTAAGCATTAATTAACAGTGTAATAATAGTTAAATAACCATTATTATGTATTACTTAACATTAATTAGCATATTAGTTAATGCATTAATAAACAGTTAATTAATGCCTACTGCTCAGAGTTAATTAATACATTAGTAAGTATTAATAAACGTTACATGATGTAATTATTTATCCTTATGTATGCATTACTTAGTATTAAGTAATACATTAGTTAATACATAAGTAAAACGTTAATAATGTCCCTAGTAATCATTCACTAATGGTGTACGTTTACTGGATGGGCATTATTAAACAACTATTTAGAGTCTTAAGTAATCATTTCCTAAAAACAGCAAAAAACTGTTTTAAACCCTGTTTATTTTTATTATTTACTGCAGAAAACAGCAGAAAACCTGTTTATTTTTATTATTTACTGCAGAAAACAGCAGAAAACCTGTTTATTTTTATTATTTACAGCAGAAAACCTGTTTAAAACCCGTTTATTTTTATTATTTACAGCAGAAAAACTGTTTAAAACCCATTTATTGTTATTATTTACTGCAGAACACAGCAGAAAACCTGTTTATTTTTATTATTTACAGCAGAAAACCTGTTTAAAACCCGTTTATTTTTATTGTTTACAGCAGAAAACTGTTTAAAACCTGTTTATTGTTATTATTTACAGCAGAAAACCTGATTAAAACCCGTTTATTGTTATTATTTACAGCAGAAAACTGTTTAAAACCTGTTTATTGTTATTAAACAGCATAGTTGCATAGTTTATCATTATATTAAGTTATGAAATCTCATGGGATGTTTAACTATAGTATTATTATATCGTTATATATAATAGTATGGTGATATAATTTGGTTATATGACATAATATTGGTAACACTTTACAATAAGGGTCCCTTAATTAACGTTAGTTAATGCATTATTAAGCATTAATTAACAGTTTAATAATAGTTAAATAACCATTATTATGTATTACTTAACATTAATTAGCATATTAGTTAATGCATTAATAAACAGTTAGTTAATGCATTATTAAGCATTAATTAACAGTGTAATAATAGTTAAATAACCATTATTATGTATTACTTAACATTAATTAGCATATTAGTTAATGCATTAATAAACAGTTAATGAATGCCTACTGCTCAGAGTTAATTAATACATTAGTAAGCATTAATAAACGTTACATGATGTAATTATTTATCCTTATGTATGCATTACTTAGTATTAAGTAATACATTAGTTAATACATAAGTAAAACGTTAATAATGTCCCTAGTAATCATTCACTAATGGTGTACGTTTACTGGATGGGCATTATTAAACAATTATTTAGAGTCTTAAGTAATCATTTCCTAAAAACAGCAAAAAACTGTTTTAAACCCTGTTTATTTTTATTATTTACTGCAGAAAACAGCAGAAAACCTGTTTATTTTTATTATTTACTGCAGAAAACAGCAGAAAACCTGTTTATTTTTATTATTTACAGCAGAAAACTGTTTTAAACCAGTTTATTTTTATTATTTACAGCAGGAAACGGCAAAAAAAACGGTTTTACACCCGTTTATTGTTATTATTTACTGCAGAAAACAGCAGAAAACCTGTTTATTTTTATTATTTACAGCAGAAAACCTGTTTAAAACCCGTTCATTTTTATTGTTTACAGCAGAAAACTGTTTAAAACCTGTTTATTGTTATTATTTACAGCAGAAAACCTGATTAAAACCTGTTTATTGTTATTATTTACAGCAGAAAACCTGATTAAAACCCGTTTATTTGTATTATTTACAGCAGAAAACCTGATTAAAACCTGTTTATTTTTATTATTTACAGCAGAAAACCTGTTTAAAACCCGTTCATTTTTATTGTTTACAGCAGAAAACCTGATTAAAACCCGTTTATTTTTATTATTTACAGCAGAAAAACTGTTTAAAACCCGTTTATTGTTATTATTTACAGCAGAAAACTGTTTAAAACCTGTTTATTGTTATTAAACAGCATAGTTGCATAGTTTATCATTATATTAAGTTATGAAATCTCATGGGATGTTTAACTATAGTATTATTATATCGTTATATATAATAGTATGGTGATATAATTTGGTTATATGACATAATATTGGTAACACTTTACAATAAGGGTCCCTTAATTAACGTTAGTTAATGCATTATTAAGCATTAATTAACAGTTTAATAATAGTTAAATAACCATTATTATGTATTACTTAACATTAATTAGCATATTAGTTAATGCATTAATAAACAGTTAGTTAATGCATTATTAAGCATTAATTAACAGTGTAATAATAGTTAAATAACCATTATTATGTATTACTTAACATTAATTAGCATATTAGTTAATGCATTAATAAACAGTTAGTTAATGCATTATTAAGCATTAATTAACAGTTTAATAATAGTTAATTAACCATTATTATGTATTACTTAACATTAATTAGCATATTAGTTAATGCATTAATAAACAGTTAATTAATGCCTACTGCTCAGAGTTAATTAATACATTAGTAAGCATTAATAAACGTTACATGATGTAATTATTTATCCTTATGTATGCATTACTTAGTATTAAGTAATACATTAGTTAATACATAAGTAAAACGTTAATAATGTCCCTAGTAATCATTCACTAATGGTGTACGTTTACTGGATGGGCATTATTAAACAACTATTTAGAGTCTTAAGTAATCATTTCCTAAAAACAGCAAAAAACTGTTTTAAACCCTGTTTATTTTTATTATTTACTGCAGAAAACAGCAGAAAACCTGTTTATTTTTATTATTTACTGCAGAAAACAGCAGAAAACCTGTTTATTTTTATTATTTACAGCAGAAAACTGTTTAAAACCTGTTTATTGTTATTATTTACAGCAGAAAACCTGTTTAAAACCCGTTTATTTTTATTATTTACAGCAGAAAAACTGTTTAAAACCCGTTTATTGTTATTATTTACAGCAGAAAACTGTTTAAAACCTGTTTATTGTTATTAAACAGCATAGTTGCATAGTTTATCATTATATTAAGTTATGAAATCTCATGGGATGTTTAATTATAGTATTATTATATCGTTATATATAATAGTATGGTGATATAATTTGGTTATATGACATAATATTGGTAACACTTTACAATAAGGGTCCCTTAATTAACGTTAGTTAATGCATTATTAAGCATTAATTAACAGTGTAATAATAGTTAAATAACCATTATTATGTATTACTTAACATTAATTAGCATATTAGTTAATGCATTAATAAACTGTTAGTTAATGCATTATTAAGCATTAATTAACAGTTTAATAATAGTTAAATAACCATTATTATGTATTACTTAACATTAATTAGCATATTAGTTAATGCATTAATAAACAGTTAGTTAATGCATTATTAAGCATTAATTAACAGTTTAATAATAGTTAAATAAACATTATTATGTATTACTTAACATTAATTAGCATATTAGTTAATGCATTAATAAACAGTTAATTAATGCCTACTGCTCAGAGTTTATTAATACATTAGTAAGCATTAATAAACGTTACATGATGTAATTATTTATCCTTATGTATGCATTACTTAGTATTAAGTAATACATTAGTTAATACATAAGTAAAACGTTAATAATGTCCCTAGTAATCATTCACTAATGGTGTACGTTTACTGGATGGGCATTATTAAACAACTATTTAGAGTCTTAAGTAATCATTTCCTAAAAACAGCAAAAAACTGTTTTAAACCCTGTTTATTTTATTATTTACTGCAGAAAACAGCAGAAAACCTGTTTATTTTTATTATTTACTGCAGAAAACAGCAGAAAACCTGTTTATTTTTATTATTTACAGCAGAAAACTGTTTTAAACCAGTTTATTTTTATTATTTACAGCAGGAAACGGCAAAAAAAACGGTTTTACACCCGTTTATTGTTATTATTTACTGCAGAAAACAGCAGAAAACCTGTTTATTTTTATTATTTACAGCAGAAAACCTGTTTAAAACCCGTTCATTTTTATTGTTTACAGCAGAAAACTGTTTAAAATCTGTTTATTGTTATTATTTACAGCAGAAAACTGTTTAAAACCTGTTTATTGTTATTAAACATCATAGTTGCATAGTTTATCATTATATTAAGTTATGAAATCTCATGGGATGTTTAACTATAGTATTATTATATCGTTATATATAATAGTATGGTGATATAATTTGGTTATATGACATAATATTGGTAACACTTTACAATAAGGGTCCCTTAATTAACGTTAGTTAATGCATTATTAAGCATTAATTAACAGTTTAATAATAGTTAAATAACCATTATTATGTATTACTTAACATTAATTAGCATATTAGTTAATGCATTAATAAACAGTTAATTAATGCATTATTAAGCATTAATTAACAGTGTAATAATAGTTAAATAACCATTATTATGTATTACTTAACATTAATTAGCATATTAGTTAATGCATTAATAAACAGTTAATTAATGCATTATTAAGCATTAATTAACAGTGTAATAATAGTTAAATAACCATTATTATGTATTACTTAACATGAATTAGCATATTATATAATGCATTAATAAACAGTTAGTTAATGCATTATTAAGCATTAATTAACAGTTTAATAATAGTTAAATAACCATTATTATGTATTACTTAACATTAATTAGCATATTAGTTAATGCATTAATAAACAGTTAGTTAATGCATTATTAAGCATTAATTAACAGTTTAATAATAGTTAAATAACCATTATTATGTATTACTTAACATTAATTAGCATATTAGTTCATGCATTAATAAACAGTTAATTAATGCCTACTGCTCAGAGTTAATTAATACATTAGTAAGCATTAATAAACGTTACATGATGTAATTATTTATCCTTATGTATGCATTACTTAGTATTAAGTAATACATTAGTTAATACATAAGTAAAACGTTAATAATGTCCCTACTAATCATTCACTAATGGTGTACGTTTACTGGATGGGCATTATTAAACAACTATTTAGAGTCTTAAGTAATCATTTCCTAATGGTGCTGTGTATGTTATCAGGTAGCTTACCTGACCTTATGAACGGTAACCTGACATAAACCTTAATAAATGTATAGGAGTGGCTCATAAGCATTACTTAACCATTAGTAAAGGCTTGCTGGACCCTTATTGTAAAGTGTAACACATTTATCCCTTAGGTAACACATGATTAATGCTTAACTGCCTCATAAGCATTACTTAACCATAATTAACCATTAGTAAATACTATTCTGGACCCTTATTGTAAAGTGTAACACATTTATCCCTTAGGTAACACATTATTAATGCTTAACTGCCTCATAAGCATTACTTAACCATAGTTAACCATTAGTAAATTAAGCAATCACATATAAAGAAGTTTACACTTTTTATTTAAAACAAAATAAAACAGACTTTAACAGATAACATTTGTTATATGTATACATCTTATATATATATATATATATATATACATATATATATATATATATATATATATATATATATATATAGATAGATAGATAGATAGATAGATAGATAGATAGATAGATAGATAGATAGATAGATAGATAGATAGATAGATAGATAGATAGATAGATAGATAGATAGATAGATAGATAGATATGCTTTATTCCAGACTCAAGGTCCATACAAAAATACAATCAAAAGACACACAGTACAAAAAAGATTAAAAAACACAAAGATAAAAAATAGTCTAATGACTCATTTTAAGAGACACTTATACCAGTGTTCCCAAAACTGAGACGTGCAGCGTGTGGCACTGTACATAATGTTCACCAGTACCACAACAATTTGATTTTCAGAATCATTTAACCGACAAATAAACCTGTACATTATATTTCTCAAAACAGATTGCAGTGTGTTCACTCCAGCACTCACAAACATCTCACTCGCGCTAGTCCATCTGGGCCTTTTTAACAGTATCCTCAGAGCATCATTGTATGCCACTTGTAGTTTCTGAAGGCTGGCTTTTTTATAGGTCAACCACAGATGTGCAGTGTACAAAGGTGAACAATACATTTTGAACAGAGTCAACTTCACTCCAACAGTACAACAACCGAATTTACGTGACAATACATTTGCTCTCACATACAACATACGACACTGACGACATATGTCCTCGTCATCTGTCAGTTGGTCTGTGATCACATGACCAAGATATTTCACTTCACTACAGATATTCAGGACATTACCTGACAGTTTAAAGTCAGGAAAAATCATATGTCTATCTTCCACGGTTCTGCAGATCATAATAACACTTTTTGAATCGTTATATTTTACATCCTGTTGTTCTCCATACACAGAACACACATTACGGAGCTGCTGCAGACCAGCTGAGCTCGGGCTAAAAATCACACAATCATCTGCGTACATAAGATGATTCATCACTGTACTGCCAACCATACAGCCAGTTTTACATAAGCTTAATTTATTTGATAGATCGTTCATGTAGAAATTAAATAAAATAGGTGATAAGATGCTCCCCTGTCTTACTCCATTACTGACATGAAAAGGAGCAGACATACAGTTGTCCCATTTAACCTGCATGGTCTGTTGGGCATACCAATAGGACAGGATTCTGACTATGTAATTAGGGACACCTGCTGCACCCAATTTTTTAAATAATTTCCCATGATTCACCCGGTCAAATGCCTTAGACGCATCTAAAAAACACATAAAAATAGATGAATTTTTTCTCTTATAGTTACTCAGCAGTTCCTTTAAAACATATATACACATATCTGTACCGTGTCTCGGTTTAAAACCAAATTGATTATCTGTAGAAATAATCAATTCATTAATTCTCTCCAGGAGAATTTGTTCAACAACTTTCGACAATATATTAGCAAGAGCGATAGGTCTATAGTTATCTGAGCAACCCACTTTTCCTGCTTTATCCTTAACCACAGGAACCAGCAGCACTGTCATCATAGAGTCTGGAAGAAACCCATGGACCATGAGGGCAGTGAAGCATAGGGCAAGAAGTGGAGCTAACCTTGAACTTGCAAATTTAAGATGTTCAGCAGAGACAGAATCCATACCTGTTGTCTTATTTACTGATAAGTTTTTAATCGCTTGAGAAACCTCATGAGACTTGATTGAATCTACATTTTCAACATTAGCTACTTGATAGCCTTTAGACCGAACACAGTTAAACAATTTACTATAATGCTGTCGCCAGAGCTCAACAATAGCATTTGCACCAGAGACTCCATCTACTATACATGGTAAGGAGGGTTTGCTGTTACTAATGTGTTTCACCTCTTTCCAGAAAGCTTTATTATTATTTAAAAGTTTCTTGGCCATAGAGTCAGCCCCTCAAACATTGCTCGTTTTTACTAATGAAACGTATTGCATATTTATATTTTGCATTTGTACTCTTCTTATATTCAAAAATGGGCCCCTGTCTTGGTTTACCAGCCATTGCCCAAGATTTAGTAGCCTCACGAGCCTCAGCATAGAATTCAGCCACATAAGTATTCCAACCAGGCCGGGCTTTTCCTCTCTTTTTACATTTAAGGTGAGGCTTACTAGCTTCAAGTAAAGCTGAGACAATATCTGTATACAGTGCAGAAATATCTGTTCTATGTTTGATGTTTGTACAATTACTGTTTTTACACATGAGTGCCTCTCTAGACAGATATATATTGCTCAATAATTGATCAGTATATTCACAATAGGAAGCAATGTCTTCACATGAAAGAGAGGACCAGTCCAAGTTACCAAGATTAGAGTTATTTTCACATTTTACAGTTGCAGGTATGTACTCAGATCTAATAACCATTTTTACAGGAATGTGATCAGAAGTGGATACATCATATAAGATTTCCATGTGTGCCAAAGATGCGTGAGCATTAGCTGTAGAGAGGCAATGGTCTAACCAAGACGTGGTGTGCCAGGCCTCACTTATATGTGTATAGCTTTCGGCTGGCAAGAACTCTCTGCTAGAAAGTATTAAATTATTATCTCTACAGAGATGATTTAGGTGATTAGCAAAAATTTACCTCTTGTCTGAAATGTCTGCATTCATATCCCCAACAATAAAAATATTTGTGAAACACTCATTTTGTAAATAGGAACTAATAAAGGCAAGTTTATTTACATAGTCTTCTTCATTATGATGGCATTCATATGGAGTGTAGATATTTAAAATGATAAATTCCTTATCACGCTGTGTCAAATGTATAGCAATACACCAGTCCACACCAAGCCTAACGACATTTATCGCTGAGTCCAGTTTCTTATTCCACAGAATTGCCACACCTCCTGGAATTCTGCCCCTTTTTATACCCAGGCTGAGGTCAGTGGTTGACTCTCCAACACCATGAAAATTGTCACTGATGGAGTTTAGTCCCTTTAAATCCTGCTTTGCTAGGAACGTTTCCTGTAGGCACAGAATGTCACAGTGCTCCAACAACTGATCGACAATAATGCGGCGAGCTTTATCCTCAGCACTTTGACCTAAGCGCAGGCCACGACAGTTGTATGACAGGACGCTTATATCCATAGCAACATCAGACTTGGGCGTTCATGCCAATAGCGAGCACACTCGTAGCCCCAGCAAATAGAGTAGCCGCATTAGCACTAGCACCAATGACTCCAGCTTTACGTGGTTCATAAAAACGCCGCACATACGCTCCCTCCGGCCAGAGCTCTGGGTTGTACATATCACCAACTTCTTTGCATTCAGCGGATATTTTAAACGATGCGTATCTGTTGTTTACAGTAACAATCCTTTCACATGACACATCACGTCCAAGTTTATTCTCAAGATGAGCGCGCAGTATTTCAGCGTCTATGTCGGGTGAAAACCTAGTTGCAAAGACACTCACCCGTTTAGTTGTTATCATCTTGATGTTTCCTGCAGCTCCAGTGCCCACAATAGTTTTGCCAGCTTTCTTCTGTCCCAACACAGATTTGCCGGTGCGTAATCCCTGTTGGGCATCCTCTGTGCGCTTCCGTTGCCCCTTTTTCACAACTTGGCTCCACTTTGGAGACCCAGGCGAGTGCGTCGTTAATCCAGAGCTAACTGCTGGTGTAGCACTCTCCACTGTTAGAAGCAGCGGTCCCTGTGCCTCTCCTCGGCGTCTGTCATCTGAAGTTTCAGTCACCTCCGTTGAGCCGCCAGCGCTTCCGCTTCCATATATATATATATATATATATATATATATATATATATATATATATATATATATATATATATATATATATATATATATATATATATATATATATATATATATGTATACGAACGAATGTATACTAACGAACCAAACCTTCTGTTTTTTTTCCCTTGGTTTTTTTTTCCATCAGGATATGGTTGAATTTATTCAGTTTTACAGCACAGAATCAAAGAAGGTGATGAGAATGAAGATGTTTCCATTTGTAAGCAAAGCAATTTAAATACAACACATGCATGAATATAATAAAATTAAATCAGTTATTTCACAAAATGTAATGAATTTTACTAAATGTAAGAAGTCTTTCATAAACCCCAAAGATGTATGTCACATACGCATCACTGAACATGAATAGCAATGAAAAGGAAGTAAATATTTCATGAAATGTGCTTTGTTTAAAGCAAGTTTCTGTTTTGAATTTGTAAGGCACAAGCTTACGGAAGTACGATTACATGAAAGCATGAAAGCATCGCTGTCACTCTGACACAAAAGCATGTGAACACAGACCAGACAATCCACATCAGTCCAGATTTAACCTCGTGACTGTAATGAGTCTAAAACGGGAAGAGAGGAACTACCAAAACTGGAAGTTATGCACAACAAAGCATCAGAGGGAAAATGTTTGCTACATAAAACAATTGATTCAAATTTGCACAGTAATCATAATTCATAGTGTCTGATTAATTATATTATTTTAAGAGAAGCATTATAAAGAGAAAAATCATGGTCCAAGCATAGATCCCTGTTGAACCAAACCTTCTGAAAAAGGCTATGACATTACAGTAACAAAAAAACTCATCTTTAAGTGGTACAAATGTTTAACACCAAAGTGTCCCCTATGGACGTGGAGCCGAAGTCACTTTTACGAGGCTGTCTGAGATTTAGTCTTGTTTGATCACGTTTTGCCTTTTTTGTCACCGTCTCATGTCTCAAGTCTCTTAATTCCCTATGGCATGATGTTCACTCTAGTTCGGAAAAATGTTTTATTTATGACATCAGGCCATAAATACTAGTACTTGAGAGATAAGTCACTTGGGTCGTTTTTGCCAATAGTAGGAACGAGAGCTAAGCAATGCACCCTAAAAACACAAATACAGTCCTAAAATGAAATTTAAACAAATATTTTAACATATTCTAACAGAAAAAAAGAAAAACTAATTGGTGAACCATAAAAAACGATTAAGAATGAAGGTATTTTCCCAATATTGACCATATTGATATTTGACCCCATTCAATTTCTTAAAATTGAATAATCTGGTCTCACTTGATGCCTTTAAGGTTCTTCTGAAAGACTTCTGAAAGAAGCAAGTACAACTGGCTGTAGATGCTTCGACTGCTGATTTTGTTTGTGATTTGTATTTCTGATTTGTTTTTAACTGTTTTGTTATTGTTGGTTTTTGCAACTTTGTGTTTATATATATATATATATATATATATATATATATATATATATATATATATATATATATATATATATATATATATATATATATATACACATACACACATCTGTGATAACAGATACGTAACAACAATTCGCACAGAGGAGATCTTTGAACAAACATTATTTAGTAACATAATACAATAACACAGTATGATAGGCTACCCTCTGTTTATCCTCCCTGGAAATGTCTGCTCCCTTTTGACATGATGAGCTATGAGTGGCACCAGTTCTCTCCTCCCCCTCTTCTCCACCAAGCGAAGCACCGGCTTCCCTGGATGTCTGGACGCCCTGGCCGCCTCCGCGTGCTTTGCACCCCCAGCATCCCGAACACCCACTTCCTCCGCTTCCAGCCCCCAGCCATCCTGCCCCTTCCATACTGTGTTTTGGGGAAAATGACAGAACAAGAAACAAGATTATTAACCTTGTGTCAGATAAATGTATAATGTTAGCAGGAATAAAGTTGACAAATCTGATTAGACAAAGTAAAATGCAAGATTTCCATGGAATGGATGATTACTATAGCCACATTTAAGAGTTTCTATAGGAATGATTCTGTCCCATTCTGTTTTTCATCACTATAAGCATGAACATTATAAATGATGGGCTGCTGTTTCAACTTGGCTTCTGTCGATCGGCAATCCAATCGTTTCACTGCAATTGAGAAGACAATCAACAATTTTTTTCTTACCGATGTTATAAAACATACACATATGCTGCTACAGCTGTGTAGCGCCACACCCATTGTGCTCTGGCTCAGCTGATCGACGCTCAGACAGCAGTTAGATCTTGCAGTTTTTAACTCTTTTTATACACACAAAGTACAGCCAAATACCAGGCTAAAAAATACAGTATAGGTCTCCACATTAGGATGGTGGACCAGAGCATGTGAGGGAAACAGAGCAGGTGAGAATTTTCTTGCTCCTTGCTCACAGACCTGTCCAAAAAAGCAGCGTTGTACACTTAAACCCAAACCTGGCATCGTCAGATTCCAGTATGAGTTCTTATTAAATTGATTAACTGGTCTCTCAGCACAATTGACCACATTTTTGCGACGAGAAGTCAGGGGGTAAGGGAGCCCTCTTGGAAACCTTTGTGTTTGGCGATTCTGTCTGTCACACACACACACACACACACACACACACACACACACACACACACACACACACACACACACACACACACACACACACACACACACACACACACACACACACACACACACACACACACACACACACACACACACACACACACACACACACACACACACACACACACACACACACACACACACACACACACACACACACACACACACACACACACACACACACACACACACACACACACACACACACAAACTGATGTCGTCTTTTGTCGTTTTTTGCACTGTATGTTTATAAATACATTAAAAAAAGAGTTTCTATGAGTTCATGTTTGTTCTAGTTCTGTCTGGTAAAAAAAGAAAAGTGCAAAGGCTGGAAATTTTCTGCTACTTGTGCTTAATTTATTTTTTTATTCTGGTATTATTTTATTTATTTTATTATCCATTAAAGTACTTGAATTTACTTCAAGATTATTTTAATTTAAGCTATTTTTTATTAATTTTAATTTATTTTATTATTTTATTTATTTTATTTGCCTGAAGATGATTATTTTGTACTTTTGTCTGTTTGAATGTTTGTGTTAATAAATAAATCAGACGTTACTCAACAGTTACTCAGTACTTGAGTAGTTTTTTCACCAAGTACTTTTTTACTTTTACTCAAGTAATTATTTGGATGATACTTTTTACGTCTACTTTCATATTATTCTGAAATAACAGTACTTTTACTTGAGTACAATTTTTGGCTACTCTACCAGCTCTGCCCCTGGATACTTTCAATAGAAGCTTCAGTGCATGAATACACAGTGTAGTATTAGGGCCAATCCCAATTCTCCTTCACTCGCCCTTCTTTTCTCCACTCGCACTTCTTTTCTTCCCTAAGCCCTAAAAAAGAAGGGGGAGATTTTAGGGCACTTGAGATCTAGGGCACTTGGCCCAGGTGCCTGTCCCAATTCTCCCCCTACCCCTCGTTTTCATCCCTAACCTGATCAGGAAGCTGAGAGCCAAAAGCTGTTTTAATTTCAGCTGTAGCGCTGTTAATATGGCACTTTATTAAGTTTGAATATTTTTTCAGGTATAATGGTAACCTTAAGATCCCCAACCGGGGCTCAGTTTATCCAAATAACGCCTGTTAAGAAATTTGACCCGATGTTTTCGGAGATGAGAAGAGCCGCCGCCCCCGGGGAGCAGCCTCAGCTCACAGCCCGAGAAGAGACGTATCCGCCGGGTCAGGCTGCTCCGTCAGCCCCGGGAGAGACACTCTCTCCCGGGACGCAGCTCTGTTGAGAATCACGCCGGCTGAAATAAATCATTTAGGAATATGTTGGTTTAATAGATGAAATCTAACAGTTGTAGCTACGCCTGTTAAGAAATTTGCTCCGAAATTTAGAGATTTCTGTCTGCCGGGTCCGGAGCTTGGGTCCGCGTTAATCGACGCAGAGCCTACGGCGTAGGTTGCGTAACCTCCGCCGTAGGATCTGCGTTGGTGTAACGCGGAACCATAAATCCCTTTATTCTGGCGTGATCTTCCGCAACTTTATCTGAAAGTGTGTAAATTACCCAGATAACAGCTGGATTACTTTGTGGTTTCTGAAGACTATTATATCAGAAACATCCAAAACAAATCTGACGAGTCACAGGATTATTTCTCTGTATTTCTCTGAGACCAGTCTGCCTGTTTGCCTTCGGTCGGCGAGTCAAATCGACGCAGAGCCTCTTTTTTTTCATACCCCCTCGCTCGCCAAGTCAGCATCTGAAATCCCTCGATTTGAAGGGGCTATTCTCAGCCCCTAGCCCTCGTTATGCCCCCTCCCCCTAGGTGAAAAGAGGAATTGGGACACCACTACCTTCACGGGAACGCGCAAAAGTTAGGGTTAGGGAAGAAAAGGAGGGCGAGGGGGAGTATTGGGACGCACCCTTAGCCTCGGCTCATGGCGGCAGCGCTGCAGTTCCGCGGCTCGGCCAGCAGGCGGCAGCAGCGGGTCTCTAAAGTTGGAGATAATATAAATAAATAAGTAAATAAATAAATAAATAAATAAATAGCCAAGTCAATTTCGCAATTTCTAGTTTTCTTCACCCAAAAATAAATTAAACGTTTTTTTAATTTTCTTCTTTCTTAAAAGATATTACAGTTTTCTTCTTTTTTCCCTTCTTTTATAATAATAATAATAATAATAATAATAATAATAATAATAATAATAATAATAATAATAATAATAATAATAATAATGATAATATAATAATAATTACAATAATAACAATAATAATAATAATAATAATAATAAGCATTAAAGGGTTGTTCTTTTTTTCTCTTCTTATATATATATATATATATATATATATATATATATATATATATATATATATTATCTCTTCTTTCTATTATTTATTTTTATATTATTATATATATATATTATATTATATATATATATATATATATATATATATATTATTATTATTATTATTTATATTTATTCTATTATTTTTTTTTTTATATATATTTATTTATTTATTTTAACTATGTATTATTTTGCAGCAGCGCTGCAGTTCCTCTGCTCGGCCTCCAGGGGGCAGCAGCGGCAGCAGCGGTTTCAGCTCCGACCGGAACCTGCAGAATCTCCGTGTTTTCCGGATCATTCTCAGCTCCAGCAGCTTCTCTAAAGTTAATAACAGATATAAATCAGCCCAGGATGCCATGGAGGTTCCCGGCTCCGACAGCGACTGGAGGAGCCCGCAGTTCCGACAGAAAGTCGTGGCTCAGATGTGAGAAAAAACGAGAAAAAACGTGGCTTTTATAGGCGGATGGGGTTAGCCTAGCCTAGCCTAGCCTAGCCTAGCCTGCCGGGTCACGTGGTGGAAACGAGACTTTTAACCGGGATTTAAACCTTTTAAAGGCTCTGGACGTCAATAAACCTGTTTATTTTTATTATTTACAGCAGAAAACTGTTTAAAACCCGTGTATTGTTATTATTTACAGCAGAAAACAGCAAAAAAACTGTTTAAAACCGGTTTATTTTTATTATGTACAGCAGAAAACAGCAAAAAAAACTGTTTAAAACCCGTTTATTTTTATTATTTACAGCAGAAAACGGTTTAAAACCTGTTTATTGTTATTATTTACAGCAGAAAACTGTTTAAAACCCGTTTATTTTTATTATTTACAGCAGAAAACAGCAAAAAAAAAACTGTTTAAAACCTGTTTATTTTTATTATTTACTGCAGAAAACAGCAGAAAACCTGTTTATTTTTATTATTTACAGCAGAAGACTGTTTAAAACCCGTTTATTGTTATTATTTACAGCAGAAAACAGCAAAAAACTCTTTTAAACCCTGTTTATTGTTATTATTTACTGCAGAAAACAGCAGAAAACCCTGTTTATTTTTATTATTTACAGCAGAAAACTGTTTTAAACCAGTTTATTTTTATTATTTACAGCAGGAAACTGCAAAAAAAACGGTTTTACGCCCGTTTATTGTTGTTATTTACTGCAGAAAACAGCAGAAAACCTGTTTATTTTTATTATTTACAGCAGAAAACCTGTTTAAAACCCGTTGATTTTTATTATTTACAGCAGAAAACCTGTTTAAAACACGTTTATTTTTAATATTTTTAATTCGTAGTAAATTCAACTAAAGGTGAAACAAATATATTATTTCCCACTACATTCAAAGTGAGAGATTTCAAGCCTTTATTTGTTATAAATATTATGGCTCACAGTTTATGAAAACCCCAAATAAAAAATCTCTCTTATTATGAAATCAATAAACAATTCAATCATCAAAATTATAACAAATAAAGGTTTAACACATCTTGTTTTGCATATAATGAGACTATGTAATGTATTAGTTTCACCTTTAAGTTGAATTATTGAAATAAATTAACTTTTACGCCATATTCTAATTTTCCGACCTTCACCTGTAGCTGTATTTATATTTATACAATGTACATAATTGTGATAAAAAGCGGAAAAAAGTAATGAGTATATATGATATAGTATATATATTCATGTACATATTTTACATCAGCGATAAGGTGCTTGGAGATTTTGAAAGTGCTTGAATTTGTCCTTGTAAAATGTGTAGGAACCCTGTATTATTATTATTATAATAATGATTATAGTTGTATTAATAATGTAAAAACACGACATAATTAACGGAGCTTCACTTAATAAATCTTTCCACAATAGTTTGTTAAATGTGAGCAACAACAAGTGTTTATTAACCCTTTATTAAGGGTTTATTAGGGTTTATTAATTAACAGATACGATCCATTGATAATGCTGGATATGGAGATCACACTAACTCACTATTCTTACAGTCTAAAGTAATAAAACTCATGGATTTAGTGGCATTTCAATCTGAACAAGTAATGTTTAAAGAAAAACATCATTTTACCGGGTAACATTCAGAAATGATTAATTGGGAGGGAAGGGGGTTAGAATTTAACCTAAACTTCAAATCTTTCTTTTATCATATATCTTTATTTTTACCTACAACAAAAATAAGTTTTTGTGTATCAGTTTGTGGAATTAAACTGTGGAATGGTTTGAATTTAGAGTTAAAAGAATGTACAAACATAAATAAATGTAAGAAGAAATATAAATAAATGGTTTATTTGAGGTATAAAAGTGAAGACTGTTTAAAGATGTTTATATACTTAGATATACGTATTATATTTATATCATAGTTATATTATATTTATGATAGAGCTTACATCTGGTATTAAACAGGTTATTTTTGTAAAAATGATATATATTTATACAAATTAGTGTATAGACATTAGTTGTGGAAAGGGGGTGGGATTAAATAAGTTTATATTTCCTCCCAGTCCTTTTCCAACATGAAACTGAAATATGTGTTTTGGTGTTGGTTTTTTCTTTATGTGGTGGAATGTACCTGGATTAGTTTGCTTATCTTAGAAAAATAAAAATAGTATTTTAGGAAGATTTTCTTTTCAATGTGCACTTCGAGAAAAAAGTCACAATTTCGTGAATAAAGTTGAAATGTTGAGAAAAAAGGCGAAATTTCGACGTTATTCTTGAAATTGTACTTCAACATTAATCTCGACATTTCCACTTTTTTCTCGAAGTGCACAATAAAAAAAATCTTAAATATTTTTTTCTCCTGCCTGGCCCTGATTGTCTTCCGTAGTTTCCAGCCTTTCGAAGGAACTTTGAAGGCTCATGTTTCTGGTTCAGAACTGATAAAACTCACGCTGAGACGGAGCTGAATGAAAGATGTTTCTGTCTGTCTGAGTTGTTCTGTTTCCTGTTTGTCTGAGTTGTTCTCTTTCCTGCTGTTCTCTAGAGAGGAGGCCATGAGGAAAGCAGGAACCATGAACACCACGCCCAAGTCCAGCACAGACATGGAGAACCACGTCTACATCAAGGCCAAGACCCGGGTGAGTACCGGCGCCAAAGATCCTCTATACAGAAGATAGCGCATTACCGTTACTGCCAATGCTAAACCCAAGATATTTTCCTACGTTTGGACCTGTCATCCACATGAAAACGCAAATAAACGAATGTTTAAAAAAACTCCGGGCAAAGTGAAGATTTTTGAAAACTCCGTTTATGTAGATGCGTGTAGACCTGGTGTAGACGGAGACAACCGGAGTTTTGCGTTTTCGAACGTCACATTATGCTCAAAAACAACAACAAATCTGCTCTGAGTCTGACGTCTAACGTGCGACCCAGAACTACAGATGATCCACCATCTGTTCTCCAAGCTATTTATTAAATAAATGGTCTCTGCTCTTGACACCGTTTACTGCGTTACACCGACGCAGAGCCTACGGCGTAGGGTACACGCCGACGCGCACCCTACGGCGTAGGGTACACGGCGACGCGCACCCTACGGCGTAGGCTACACCGTACACTACGGCGTAGGGTATGCGGCGACGCACAGCCCTACGCCGTAGGGTACGCGGCGACGCGCAGCCCTACGCCGTAGGGTACGCCGTAGGGTACGCCGTAGGGTACGCCGTAGGGTGCGCCGTAGGGTACGCCGTAGGGTACGCCGTAGGGTACGCCGTAGGGTACGCCGTAGGGTACGCCGTAGGGTGCGCCGTAGGGTACGCCGTAGGGTACGCCGTAGGGTACGCCGTAGGGTACGCCGTAGGGTGCGCCGTAGGGTACGCCGTAGGGTGCGCCGTAGGGTACGCCGTAGGGTACGCCGTAGGGTACGCCGTAGGGCTGCATCGATAACGCGGCAGCTCCGTGGCGGGACATGGGGGGACTCGGGCTCGTTACCGAGAGACGCGCCTGCCGGGGAGCCGCAGATGATCTACAGGTTAAAATGCTTATGAATGTGGTCGAAAACAGATCTTCGGTTATGTGTGGAAGGGTTTTTTTAAAAAACGATGTAATGTGGATACAAATAATTTTATAAACGGAGGGGGGGAAATATTCGGTTTTAAAAATACCCGACTACGTGTGGACGGGGTCTTCATGAGTTTAACCTGAGCTCACTAACGAGGTGTTCTTGTTCCAGGAGGAGTACCTGTCCCTGGTGGCTCGGCTCATCATTCACTTCAGAGACATCCGTGAGTGTGTATTTCTTTATAGATGTATCTATTTATTATTATTATATTATTATTTAGGGGGGACTGAACGGAGGAGACGGGACTTTAACGAGAAGGAAGCAGGAAGCTGAGTGTTTTCCAGGATGATTGTGTTCGTGTATCTGATTGTCGTCTCCTGTGTCTCCTGCAGACAAGAAGGCTCTCGGGGGTCCAGGTGAGTAAATCTGCTCCTGCCGGGGTTCGTCTGGGCCGTAACGGGTCTGTGCTGGACCCGGGTCTGTGCTGGACTAGAGATGGGCCGATCACCGATCTCCAAAATCAGTATCTGATCCCAATATTGCCGATCACATATTAGAAACGACCTAGACTCAGTTACAAAGAGTGAGTGTAGCTATTAACTTCAGCTTCCTGTGGTAATAATTATACATGTGCAACAACACAGAAACAGCAGACATGTCACTCTCTAAAAGTTGATACAAGTTGTAAACTATAAACCTTAGTTTTCCTGTGGAAAGAGGAATTGAATTAGGGCTGGGCGATATGGCAAAAAAAGTGATCACGATTTTTTTTCCCATATTGAATGATCTCGATTTTTAATCACGATTTTTTTAAATCAGAAGATCCCCCCTCCCTTCTGGAATAAAATAGAAAGAAACCAGAGATTAGTTGTTTTTTTATTAACAAATAAAGCAAATAGCATGTTTTAACAAGAATCCAGAATGCTACCAGTGGTACCACCGAAAAAACTAGGGATGCACCGAAATTAAAATTTGAGGCCGAAACTGAAGCGGAATAAAATGTAAAGACTTGGCTGAATACTGAGTACTGAATAGCCTACGGAATGCGGTTGTTCACAGTTTTTCATTTATTTTGCCATTTTTTTCACAATTGCTTAGATAAAATTGCAATGACATTATTAAAAACAAAAACAGTAAACTAATATGAGTTGAGCCACTGTCAAGCAGCTGGCGATGCTGTTGCTTAAATTGACCAACAGGTGGCTCTCTAACATCACAGATTGTGTACTGTGCGTGACTCTGACGCTGGTTAGTAATTAAGGAGTTAAAACTCACTCGCCACTTACGGGACTCAGTAGCCAGCAGAAACGGCAGTTTTATTACATTTATTAACTGTAGTACCGCTATTATGAGAGGTTATTTCTCACAGTATTAGCCTAAAGGGACTTAAGGCTGATTTATGGTCCCGCGTTACACCAACGCAGAGCCTACGGCGTCATCATGCTGAGCTCTGCTTGTTGCCTCCGCGTTCCGACACAATCACTCCGCTGAGCGCGCACACACACACGCACGCACGCACACACACACACACACACACACACACACACACACACACACCCATGTCGGGGCCGCGGAGTTTCTGAAGTCGGCGGTGATGAGTAATTTGTGGTACAAGCAGAGCGAATCACAACTTTAATGAGTGCGGTTCGAATACACAATACATCCATCACGAAGGGCATTTTGTGAATCCATCACACCCTCCTCCTGTACGCTCGGAAGAAGTTGTCCGGCGGAATAAATAAGTAAATAACCGTGAGTCCCGGTCGGCTCGAAGCTAAGCTAACGCTAGCCTGCGGTTGTTGTCTTGTAGTTTTATTCTCTCTGGTGACGCTTGCTCCCACCAGTGCAGGGGAGGCAGATGTGACTACTTTACTGCCTATGGTCATGCAACTTGCCGCGGCATGTCATGCATGATCAATTAATGCAGACAGCGCGGTGCCAGGAAAGCGGGTTGTGATTGGTTGTCGTGCACTTTGCTGCAGCATGTTTTGCACGTGATCGAGAAAGTAGACCCACAGCTGATCACCGTGATCGAACTTAATTTGATCGCGATCACAAATCGAGATCGTTTAATCGCCCAGCCCTAAATTGAATCTTAAAATAAAAATCAATTATGAATTATGAAAGTTTGCTAAAGCTTTAGCGGTAGCATCCGACACGTGTGAGGAAACTCTTGTGAGTGAAACGTAGATTTATCAGTGAAAAATGACGACTCGGCAGCGCTAACCGGGATCCAAGCTGCTAACAACGCGTTTAAACCCGATGAAGCAGCTGATGATCAAATCAATTACCTGACGATGTAGTCCTTTATGTTTCTTGCAATCGTTTCTAGGTCTTTGTTACGTTCAGCTGAGTTAGCGGCGTTTCTCCTTTTCTTTCTCTGCCTTAGCGGCAGCCAACTTTGAAAACTCAATATACTCCTTCGTGTGAGAAACTTTCAAATGTCTTATCAGCTTCATCGTGTTGAAATTCTTTTATAACATTCCTCCTGGGGGTATTTTCGACTGGAAAGTTTTTATTGTTGTTTTTATTGTTTTTATGATTTTTTTTTTTAATAATTTTTTTAATTTTTATTGTTTCAATCTTTTTATTTTTTTGTTACTGTTTTTATTTGTTTTTATTTTTATATATTTATTTGTTTTTAATTTTTTTATTATTTAAAAAAAATGTATTTTTTTTTTATTGTTTTATTTTTATTGTTTTTTTTTTGTTTTATTGTTTTTATTTTTATTGGACAAACCTTGCAAACTGCAAATTTGTTGTCCTTTTCGGACATTGGAAAATTCCCACACCGGCGACGCCATTTTCAGTGTAGATGTTTTCTACAGGCGGCCACGCCCCTTCTAGAGAGGACACGCCCCTTTTAGATAGACCACGCCCCTTTTAGAGAGACCACGCCCCTTCTAGAGAGGACAGGCCCCTTTTAGATAGACCACGCCCTTTCTAGAGAAGTCACGCCCCTTCTAGAGGAGACCACGCCCCTTCTAAAGACAGCCCGTTCCACAAGAGAAATGTCCAGACAAATCTATCTGATTTAATGTCAACACGATCATTGTGGGACTTGATGGATGATTGACAGTTCATAGGTCACCTGACTGAAAGTTAGATGCTAATCCATCATTGTCATCACACAAGCTTTTTCTCGTTTCACGCAGCATCCATTATGATTGAGGTTTTAGCAACAAGAGTAGCTGTTAGTGGCTCCAATAACACTAATAAATAACATGAAATAAACAAAGTTAACGAATGGAATGAAAATGGGCTTAAAGGGGACCTATTATGGCATTTATATTTATGGCATGTATATTTTAAACAGGCCTTGAATGTCTTAAAAACAATCTAAAGCTTGTTTTTTCCACATAAATCAGAAATCCGGCTCCGTACACAAAGCGTGTCCCATGCGAGGGAGCTTAGGCGACCAAATAAATTCCACGTGATAGTCGGACGCTTGCATGCAGTTATGGCACGGTGTAAACGGATCTTAAAGCCTGATTTACGGTTCTGCGTTAAATCGACGCGTACCCTACGCCGTAGGCTCTGCGTTGGTGAAACTGGAACCATAAATCAGCCTTTAGTCACCTCGTCTTCACACTAACTCACACAGGAAGATTTAATTTAATCCTAAACAGTTACACCACAGTTATGTTACAAGACAAATGAATCACGTTAACTGTAAAGAAATCACAACACTGAATTTTCACAAATGGCAACTTTATTGTTAAAAATAAAACATAAGTTGTATATAAATAACATGTCTGCACTATTGCTGGCTCAAGGAAGGACCGTGCGTCTTCTGAAGGAGTCGTTGAAGCTTCAGGTGCTTGGAAGATCTGAAACCATGAACAGAAATAAATGTATTATGGTACTAATAGAGCCACCGGGGCCCCGGACCGGAGCTAAGCTAAATACTTAGCCCATGCAAAGATCATACTTGTAGACAAATATAAATACCGTATTGTCCTGATTATAAGACAACCCTCTTTTTCAAGACTCAAGTTTGAAGAAAGACTCTTTGAACAGCAAATTACATTTTTATATAGAAAATAATGACAGTACATCTGAAGCAAATGATTATAACAATATATTCGAGAGAACAAGCCTGTTATTTTGACTATTTGAAATCATTATCTTGAAGTTTGCATCATAACTTCTTCCACCCACTTTTATCCAGATTGTCGCTACGTTTCTCCACTTTCTGTTTTCTCTTCTCTTATTTTCTTCTCTTTTCTTTCCTATACTATTTTTTATTTTTCTTCTTCGTGACAGGGGTTCCTTTGGCCTGGGGAGTTTAGTTCAGTATTAGCTTTAAAGATATCTGGCTCCATCTAGCGTTATGAATGGGTATGACGTCTAGACCCCGAATGTAAGACGACCCCCACTTTTTCAGTCTGATTTCAATGAAAAAAACACCGTCTTATATTCAGGCCAATACGGTAACATAAAAAAATAACGTCACTTACCGCTGACTCGTGTGCAGTTGCCGGGTCCGTACTGTGGGAACTGATCCTTTTATGAGGGTAAAAGTCGATGCAAAACCTAATTTTAACTCTCCCTCGCTGCTCAAACAATGGCTGAAGCTCCAGCCGGCGGAGTTAGTTGTGGGCGGGTTTTCAGCAGCGGAGGCCGACCTATGGAAATCTGCTCCTGTCGTTACGTAAAGACGGGAGCAGATTTTGAACGGCTCATAGAAGTCACATGCCACTTTATATACCGTATTTTCTGGACTATAAGCCGCTACTTTTTTCATAGGTTTTCAACCGTGCAGCTTATACAAAGGTTCTATTCTGTGGATTTTTCTTCCACCGCCAGGGGGAGTGCTAACCGGAATTAGAATCAAAACTAAGACAAAATAAATGCAAAGAAGAATATGCTACTTCTTCTTTAGCAGATAGAAGTAGAAGCAGATTTCAAACGGATAAATAGATAAATAAATAGCGGTTATTTTCTCTTGGTTCTGTCCCGTTTTAATCAGCAAAGTTTCTGCCGTGTTAAAAGGATCTATTTAGGTACAAACATGTACATCATTTACAGTTCAAAATCCTTCTGTACATGTAGTAAATATCTAATCTAACAACAGAAATATCTGCGGCTGAAATATCTCTATTTTTTTTAAATAGAGCGGGTGCGGCTTGTATATCTTTTTTTTTTATTGTTTTTTTTTTTTTTTTTTAAATAGAGCGGATGCGGCTTGTATATCTTTTTTTTTATTGTTTTTTTTTTAAATAGAGCGGATGCGGCTTATAGTCCAGAAAATACGGTATGTTAAAACAAGAAAAACCTGTTTTTCATAAAAGGTCCCCTTTAATATCTTTCCAAGGCGAGTCCGTTTCGTTCAACACTCCGACGTGCTTTTTCTTCAAATGCATTACCAACGTGCTCCCGTGAGAAGCAACGTCGGCTTTGTAAACCTTGCAAATTATCTTTTTGAGATTAAAATGCTCCTAAACTTTTATTTCCTGCACTCGTGCTGCCGACTCTGGTCAGAGATTGTACTGAAGTGAGACGCTTCACTCCGTTGGAAAAACACGTCTGGCCACAATTTCGATTATCGATTTTTGTCGACAATGTCAACGAATCGTTGCAGCCCTATTTTCCGATCTCCGATCAAACCGATAGGGCCGTTATCGGTTTGATACCGATGGGTTTCCGATGGATCGGTGCATCTCTAGTCCCGGGTCCTGGTGTCTCTGCATGCCGGAGCTGTGTAACGTTTCTGTTCTCCCCCCCTCTGCTAGATCCCATGAATGCCCTGACTAACCTGACGGGGGTCGGCGGGGGCCCGGGCGGCATCGGCATGGGGCCCCGCCCCGCCGGGGCCCCGGTGGGGGGCCTGGGGGCCCCGGTGGGGGCCATGGGGGCCATGGGGCCCATGCAGATAGGCCAGCATGCCATGGCCGGGGTGGCCGGGAACCCGCAAGCCAGTGAGTGTTTCCTCCGGTGGCGTCGGCTAGGAACGCCCCTGGTACCCCGTTACCACACAGAGTAATTTAATTAGTGTACTCACCGATACGATACTTCTACCACAAAAATAACTACCGTATTTACGCGACCACACGGCGCGCCGACCGAAAAGGCGCCATCTACACACAGGGCGCGCCGCCTTACAACAACACACACACACATACACACACATACAAGTGTGCGTATTTAAAAATAAAGCAGGAGCCAATCTGAGTTCTATTGTGCTTTATTTAAGTCTTTATTACAAAGTACTAGGAATGGGTGATATTTTACCGTTCACGATAAACCGTCAAAATAATTCCCCACGATAAGAATTTGTATCTCACGGTAAAAATGATAAATTCCCGTTGATGACGTTTTTGTGTAAAACTGATTTATGGTTCTGAGTTAAATCCACGCACAACGTACGGGAAGGAAGGAAGGAAGGAAGGAAGGAAGGAAGGAAGGAAGGAAGGAAGGAAGGAAGGAAGGAAGGAAGGAAGGAAGGAAGGAAGGAAGGAAGGAAGGAAGGAAGGAAGGAAGGAAGGAAGGAAGGAAGGAAGGAAGGAAGGAAGGAAGGAAGGAAGGAAGGAAGGAAGGAAGGAAGGAAGGAATTCCCGTTGATGAGGTTTTTGTGTAACAAACATGGTGGATCTGAGAGTGAGATAGATTTATAGTTACAAAGGTGGAGTTGAATTGGTATTTTTTTATCGTCATTTTTATCGTTATCGGGATAAATGCCAGAAATGATCGTGATACATTTTTTAGTCCATACCGCCCATCCCTACAAAGTACTAACATTTTTTAAATCACCAATGGGGGAGAAATCACCGAGCATGAGCCGGACACAAGCCGGGTGCAGCTCTCTGGCCCGATCAGCGCGATCGGGCTGCGGATGAAGCCCGACGGGCCGAGTCCTGACAACTGTTCCACTTTCTTCGCTGTCAGAGTCACTTTCCGTGCCGTCGACACCGCGGAAATGATGCCGGCTTTTGCAGCCGAGCACAACAGTAAACTACGGAGCCGCCGCCGGGCAGGCCCACCTCCCCGCCCGCCGGGCAGGCTCACCTCCCCGCCCCGCCGGCAGGCCCACCTCGCAAGTGATCGCTGTCTGGCGCTCGAAACCCGGAGACTGTCTGTCTGTCTGTGAACCTCCGCCCAGAGCTGCTCCTCAGCCAATGTCCTTGATGTTATCAGACGGCTCGGTCGGTTCTGAAACAGGTCCACAGATGTTCCTGAGAGGGGAGGGCTAGTGGGGGCAGAGCCACTTGTTTACATTCCACCAGGGAGATTGTGACCAGAGCGTTTGGCCAAAAACCGTCCTGTCAAGGTCAGATTATAGAATCAACAATTATATTGAAAACAGGCAGCCTCAGTAATTTTCCGTCTGCCTTCAGTCTCTGGTTCATCAATGGCGACTCCAATCAGATGAATTTGTGATCACTTCCCGCCAAGCCGAGCTTCCAACTTCTCCAAGGTCTTATCCATCTTGCCAATGAGCTCCCCGCCCCGCCGGGCAGGCCCACCTCCCCGCCCCCCGGGGAGGCGTCGGCTGCCACACAGTGTTTCTCAAAATGCTCCCGCGAGGGAGCCGCGGTGAGAGCCCCCGACAACACACATGCGGCGCACTGCGCCATTGGGCGCGCCTCACATTTTGAAAAAAAAAAAAAAAAAAAAGACGTTTATATACGCCTAATGGTCGTGCAAATACGATACAACAAAAATGAAGTGGTATCGGAGAGTTTTTGCGAGTACGAGTTAGGGCTGAGCGATTTTGGACAAAAATAAAATCCTGATTTTTTTTTTTTTTTTTTCTCTGAAAACCCGATTTTTGATTTCGATTGTTTTGGTAAAACTACAAAAGACAATGGAATAAATTGTTTCAAATATTTTATCTTTATTTTTAAAGAAAAATAGCAAACAAATTTCCCTATTGGGAATGAAGTGCAATTGAAAGATACTGTAAATCCTCCTTATTTATTTTTATTTATTGGTTTAGTTGATAGGGACAATGCAGTTTAAACATAGTACAATGACAGCAACTGATGTTCTGCACATAGAGTTTCTAGCTATTGCTAATTTGCAACTCCTGTCCCTAGTTGAGTTTAGTAAAGTGACATTTACAATTTTCTTGACCAAACAAAGACTAGACGAGCTCTGTCTGTAATGCAGCTGCAAAAAAGGAATTTTCCGATTTTCCTTTTTTTAACATCGATTGTGATTAATAAATCCGATTTAGATTTAAAATCGATTAATCGCACAGCCCTAGTACGAGTATATGAGAGCAGTATCGGTATCGGGGCGTCCCTAGAGTTGGCGGTGGTTTGGGGGGGGGCTGTCTTTTCAGTCTCAGCTTGGGCATGTTGTGTGTTTGAGCTTCGCGGCCCTCTCAGGCCTCTCAGGCCTTCCTCACGCCCTCACAGTTGTTCCTGGCTCCGCAGTGGGGGGGCCGGGCCAGATGCCCATGCAGCAGATGGTGCAGCAGCAGCAGCAGCAGCAGCAGCAGTCCCTGCAGTTCCAGCAGTTCCAGCAGCAGCAGCAGCAGCAACAGCAGCAGCAGCAGCAGCAGAACGCAGCCCTGCAGCAGTTCCAGCAGATGAGAGCCCAGCAGCAGCAGCAGCAGCTGCAGCACCACCAGAACCAGCAGCTGCAGCACCAGAACCAGCAGCAGCAGGCGCAGAGCCAGCAGCAGCAGAACCAGGTACGACGGACCTTCATATGGCGCTTTTCCACTAGCACCTACTCAGCGTTACTCTACTAGACTCGCCCCGGTTTCCTGGGAGAGGGGAGGGTTAGTGGGGGCAGAGTCACCTTTTTTACATTCCACCAGGGAGATTGTGACTGGAGCGATCGGCCAAAACCGCCCTGTCAAGGCCAGATTATAGAATCAACAATTATATTGAAAGAACAGACAGACTCAGTAATTTTCCGTCTGCCTTCAGTCTCTGGTTCATCAATGGCGACTCCATTTTTGTGATCAATTCCCGCCAAGCCGAGCTTCCAACTTCTCCAAGGTCTTATCCATCTTACCAATAAGCTCAAACACCGCCGCCAGCCTGCGATTCTGTTTGAGAATCGCATCCAGCTTACGGCTTTGCTCCCCAAAATGTCTTAGAGACATTAGGCGGTTACATCGTCTTGGAGACGGCCCGGACCTGGACCGAGTTACCCAGCAGACCTAAGCCAAGAACATCGGTTCAGTTGCTTATTCATCTCTTGCTTCGTTCCGTCTCCACTGTGACCGTTTGTCCTCTCCGTGTACAGATGCACCAGACGAGGATGCAGCTGCAGCAGCAGCAGCAGCAGATGCTGCAGCAGCAGATGCAGCAGCAACACGCCCAGGCGCAGGCTCAGGCTCAAGCGCAGGCCCAAGCCCAAGCTCAAGCTCAGGCCCAGTCCATCCAGCACATGGTGCAGCAGCAGCAGCAGCAGCACCAGGTTCAGCCCCAGCCGGGCCAGATGCCTCCGCACTCCCAGCAGCAGCAGCAGCAGCAGCAGGCCGGCCTGGTGCAGCAGATGACGCCGTCCCAGCACGTCCCCATCAACTCCCTGAGCCAGCAGCAGCAGCAGCAGCTCAAGATCCAGGCCCTGCAGGTGAGAGACGGAGCTGCAAGGCAACTTTATTTATATAGCACAATTCAACACAACGTAATTCAAAGTGCTTTACATCAACACCGGCAAGACACACTTAAAACATAAATAATTTAGAAAGTATTTCACAATATTTTAAACAAAAAATAATCTTTTTGTGTAAATACAAAGTCTCCACACTGGCACTGTTGTTAGGTTCCTAAGCAACATACATAAATTAATAACTTAGGAAAGACACAGAGACTGTTAGAAATGATTTTTCAGGCCATTTCCATACAATCCTAGTCAAATACAGTATTACAAAGGTAATCTGCAATTTGAATGGTGAATTAACCCAATTTGAAAATCTATGATTCTATGCCTCCATTCATGGCTTAGAATGATAGAAAAACTATATTTCTCCATTTCTATGTTTTTTTTCAAGAGGAGAGCTTTACCTCACTTCACCTCTGAAACCCCCCTTTTCCAGCAAACAAAAAAGTTCTCCCTGCAGCATACATAGCCTGCAGCCGCTCGTAAAACGCTGCACCCAATGCTGGAGCATGCTTTCACACACACTGCTCAGCCTTTCACACACACAGACACACACACATAGACACACCCTGCTGCAGCCTGCAGCAGCCCCCACTTCTCTCCAAATCCAGTTTCTCATCACAGGTTTGCAATTTTCTTGTTTTTTCTTCTAGTCTTAAATTAGTTGATTAACTTCTTTGTAAGTTTCGTATATTATTTCGCAAGATTTTGTCTCCATTTTTCTTCACCTAATTTTCAGGGACATCAGCTAAGCATCTTTTAGAGATTATTTAAGCATAAGTTTCAGCTTAACCACGCGTCGGCTATTTTTAGCCAGTAATTTTTCTTTCTTAAGTTTCTCTCAGGACACAAGTTTCCTTTTTTACAGTTTGGTTTTAGCCTGATCTTTTAGTGATCAATTTAATTGTTTTCCTCTCAATTTTGGAAACCCCACATTGAACAGACAGTTTCCTGTCATAAACATCAGACAAAACAAACATTAGACAAACATGAAACAAAACCCATTAAAAATCATTCCAATAGAAACCAGTGTTTCCCCTAGAATTTTTTTCAGGCCCGGTGGTACCCACCGAAAAAACCCTAAACAGACGAGGCGTGTGGGACGGCATATTGGACATGTAGCAATATAACAAAGTTTTACATTAAAAATTGTAGGCCTATATTGCTGAATGATATCACTTCAATGAAATAATAAGATTTAATCTAACCTTTAACCAAAGTGTCATGGGCCAGAAAGGTCTGACCCCTTATGAGCATTGAGCACATCTTTTCTATATATTTCAGAGGGATCTCTATGAAAACCCTCTGGGATGGTCCTCTTTTAACGGCTGCTTGTGCTGACGGCATATGTGACAAAACATCCCTATTCACGATTGATATTATATCAGTTATAAATAATTTAAACATTGTAGAAGATTTTTTTTCCCTACGCCGTTGGTGTACCGCAGAACCATAAATCAGCCTAGACGCTCATACATGGCTGGCGCTAGGACCCCGCGGACGCATGGTGCGTGTTTTCCTTCATCATTCCCTGCAGCGTCTCATGCAAACACAAACACACGGACCTGCAGAAACATTTCTTTATATCATGTTGTCTGTCGCCCGCGATATTTTTTCTTTTTTTTTTTTGGCTAGCTACAAACTCCATACATCCCATAATATATAATAATATGCCTGCGCTCTCAGCAGCGTTACTAGGCAAATAGCAGGTTGACTCCCGTTGCAGAACAGCGCTGCCCAGAGGCTCCTAACGTAAATGATCATTGATTTTTTTTTTTTTTGGCCTGGCGGGGGGTCTCGTTGGCCTGGCGGCCCCGCCAGGCCTGTATAATGGTAGGGGAAACACTGGAAACCCTCCTCTCGTTATTCTGTACTTTAAAATCCTGACCTTAAAGCCGGTCCTTAGACCGAGTGAGTGTTGGCTTTTGCACTAGCCCCAGGCAATAGTGTCTTTTTAAAAGTCCTCTGACTTAAAAAATGGTCCCAGACCTCGGCCACACTTTTTTCACTAACCCCTGGTTAGTATACACAGAATTTCACTCGTATTTTACACAAAAATACTTCAATACCCCACGTATTTAAGTAAGAGGAGGTCTTACCAGTCTCAGGTGTCTTCCCTGGCTCGGAGATCTCGTCACTGGACTCCCTGGAACAGCGCAGGACCAAATCTGGGCCCTGTCTTAGATGGCCTGTTGAACCTACGCCGTTCCAAGGTCACAGATTGAGATCCCGGGTTTCGGCACCAAATGTTAGGTTCCTAAGCAACATACATGAATCAATAACTTAGGAAAGACACAGAGACTGTTATAAATGATTTTTCAGGCCTTTTGCGCAGAAGGGATGCAAAGTCTGAGCCCTGCAGAGCAACATGGCTCTCTGGCTCTCGACGAAATGCTTGCTGGCTCCTCCTTCGCATCAGCTATTTATTGAGAAACTGACAGGAACATGGCCATTTTAAGACAACCAATGGTGGACAGTGGATGGACAATGGGAGGAAACAATCAGATAAACAGGACATTTCAGTTGAAGAACAACTAATCTATGTTATGCAGAACAAACAGACATCCTTTCTGTTGAGGGTTTTCCAACAGAATATCCAACTGACCATGAGACAGTTGTGGACCAGCCCAAACCCCTGAGTAGTTTAGGGAGTGGCTGTTGTAACTGGTAACATGTGATAAGCATGTCTGAAACACAGTCAGCTCTCTGACTTGACTTGATTCTGATTCTAATGGTTTCATAAGCGCAAAACTAATTCAAAAACGTTGATTAACCTCACACTGTCTTCACATTTAAGAAAATATCATAACATAACACATCAACGAAACATGGTATCGCGGCTGGAGTGCGTGGAGAAGACGGTGAAATCCTTCGTCATCAACTGGCCCATAATCCCTCCCTCTGTGTGTGTGTTAGCAGGCCCGTGCGTCGCAGCTGCAGCAGCAGCAGCAGCAGGCGGCGCAGCAGGCACAGCTCAACGCCGCCGCCGCCGCTGCGCAGGCAGCCCCCTCTGTACCTGGACAGGTGAGACCGCCGCCGCTTCCCTCTCCGGTCACTCCGGTCCCCCGTCTCCTCCCGCTCATCGTCTCTGCTGCGTCTCTCCCTCTGCAGATGGTCCGTCCCAACATGCAGAACCTGGCCCGGATGCCCCGCCCCCCCGTCAGCACCGCCATCCCTCACGCCAACGCCGCCGCCAACGCCGCCGCGGTCGGAGCACCGGCCATGACGCAGCAGGTAGCTAACACCGGCCATGACGCAGCAGGTAGCTAACACCGGCCATGGTAGCAGGTAGCTAACACCGGCCATGGTAGCAGGTAGCTAACACCGGCCATGGTAGCAGGTAGCTAACACCGGCCATGGTAGCAGGTAGCTAACACCGGCCATGGTAGCAGGTAGCTAACACCGGCCATGGTAGCAGGTAGCTAACACCGGCCATGGTAGCAGGTAGCTAACACCGGCCATGGTAGCAGGTAGCTAACACCGGCCATGACGCAGCAGGTAGCTAACACCGGCTAGAACAGGGTTGACAAGATTGTCTCCTGAAGTAGGTGGATGATCGTCTTATAGACGGTAGACGATCGTCTACCGTCTATAAGACGATTGTCTCTGGTTTATTTTTAGTCGGCTGCATTTATGACTTGACCCCAAACAAATTCTAACAAAAGGTTTTTCAGTGGATTATTGTAGTACTAGGTGTACTTAATGACATCCTAAAAGTCTACCAAAATCTGACCACCAGAAAGGTGTATTTTTCAAGATGACGACCAAGGTGGCCAAGAAATCCCAGGTGAATAGGGTAAAATTTTTAACAAACAGATATCATCATGAAACTTCCCCAGTTAATTACTTACATGAAGACAAAAAAAAAATTGCATTGGAAGTTTTTTGAAATTGTATGTGTAACTATGCAAATTAGGCGTATCTCATTGAATATGCGCCAATTCGTATAAAATAACCATTGCTCCTTATTCTTTAACAGAGGCAAGCATTTTTGGTGCCAAACCCCATGTTTTTTGATAAAAGCATCTAATTAGAATATTTAAATTATAGTGACATTATTAGCCATGCACATTTAAAATTTAATAAAACGGTTATGAAATCGGTTATGAACATATCTATATTAAATGTACGATTTCCAGTTTCACTTCTATTTCTAATCCTGTATTCAGGAGCTTTCTTTATACCTGTAGTCTAAATCCATTGACTACTACAGTGTGGTACTGTGAAATTAGTTAAAACAGGGCCGCCACGTGAAGGCTCAGTACCGCTAACCCCTATAGTTGTTTTTTCTTTTTTTTTTTTTAATTATTTTTATGTTTTTTTTCATATTTTTTTTTGTATTTTTATCTTTTTTTTCTCATTGTTTTTATGTTTTCAAGTTCGCTGCAGTTGTTTCTTGTTTATCTTGTATGTTTTTTTATTTTTTTAAAGTTTTTTCCTTTCACAGTTCGTCGTCACACTCCTCCTCCCATAAAGGTTGATTCTGTAGATTCTCACAGTTTTCAACTTGACATGGTCCACAAGCAGGCATGCATGGTAGTCCATATGCTCTGCAACTGCACCGTTGTGTTCGGCAGGCGGTTTTGCAGTTACAGTGGACCATCTGCAGGAGGCTTTCTGGGGCAGCAGTCTTATTGGTCATAACTGGCAGGAAGATATTGCCCTCCAGTTTCCACCCCCAATCCACTGGGTTCATGTCACTCTCCTTTTCCATCCACACCATGATCTGGAAATAAACTCTTTGACAATGGTATTTAGTCGAGGACTCTGTTGGAGGGAGACGTTCTGGAGTAACAAATGACTTAGGAGAAACAATTTTCTTGCTAAAAAGGTTGTAGCGCAAAGAAGCAAGTGAATCAGTACTCTTGCCATTGCCTTGCTCCCATGGTCCTCGATGACATTCCTTGCCTGATTTGGGAGCAGAAACACATTTGCACAGGACTGGATGGTTGATTCACGTTTCACAAGTTTCTGGAATGCTGACTGTTTCCCGACACTAAAGATGCGGGAAGTTGTATCACATCCTGTGAAAGCATGAATAAAGAGCAACTGGGAACACAACTCACTACCCAGGACTTGTTTCATCTCTCTGATGTTGTACACTTTACTAGCTTTGGACTTATCTGAACGAAAATAGAGGTCTCTATTGTTTGTCTCAGCATAGTAGAGCAGAAGAATAAGCAAGTGTGTATCCTCTCCTATCAAGGTTGTGGTCTGATGTTCTGATGCTTTGACTGCAGTTTTGACTATGTCAACATCTGCATCACCTGATGCATTGATAACACTGCAACACAGCGACGATCAGTATTGCTGTAACAGTGAGGAGGTGAGAACATACAGTACAGTGGATTCTTTTAATTTAATAATTTTGTTTAAAGAATCATGAAAAATCGTAATCGTGGGCTAAAAATCGTGAATCGAATCGAATCATGACCCGAGTGAATCGTTACATATATACTTGCGTCTGTATATTTGTGTATATTACTAATATAAGAATTCACAATCGTTATCTTTATTGGCCATTTTCTCAAAATGAGTTTTTACCTCTAACAGCGTAAACCCAGCGGACGCCGAAGCAGAGCGTTAGCACCGCGCGCGGAGGCAATAGCTAATGTCTCCTTGGTTAAACAGGGCGTGAGTCTCCACAGGCACTCTGCTCCGCTCCGCCTGCAGAGTGATAAGAGTTTTCCAAAATCTCCTGTGTAAATTTGTATCTGATAGGTGAATAAGGTCAAACAATAATTTTTAACCTAGCTTTATCCAATGTTAAGATATATGTTCCTTTATGCGAATTGGCGCATATTCAATGAGATACGCCTAATTTGTATAGTTACACATACAATTTCAAAAAACTTCCAATGCAATTTTTTTTTGTCTTCATGTAAGTAATTAAGTGGGGAAGTTTCATGATGATATCTGTTTGTTAAAAATTTTACCCTATTCACCTGGGATTTCTTGGCCACCTTGGTCGCCATCTTGAAAAATACACCTTTCTGGTGGTCAGATTTTGGTAGACTTTTAGGATGTCATTAAGTACACCTAGTACTACAATAATCCACTGAAAAACCTTTTGTTAGAATTTCTTTGGGGTATGATGGTTTTTTTTCATATATGCAGCCGACTATTTTGGGTGTGTTTCTTTTTTTTCGGGTTTATTTTCGGGTGTGTTTCAGGTTTTTTCAGGTTTTTTTTGGGGTTTTGTTATCGGGTTTTTCGGGTTTATTTTCGGGTGTGTTTAGGGTTTATTTTCGGGTTTTTTCGGGTTTTGTTATCGGGTTTTTCGGGTTTATTTTCGGGTGTGTTTAGGGTTTATTTTCAGGTTTTTTCGGGTTTTGTTTCGGGTTTATTTTCAGTTTTTTTCCGTTTTTTTGGGGGATTTTTCCGTTTTTTTTTTTTCGGGTGTGTTTCGGGTTTTGTTTCAGGTTTTTTTGGGTTTATTTTCGGGTGTTTCGGGTTTTTTCGGGTTTATTTTCGTGTGTGTTTTGGGTGTGTTTCGGGTTTATTTTCGGGTTTATTTTCAGGTGTTTCGGGTTTTTTCGGGTTTATTTCCGGGTTTATTTTCGGGTTTTTTCTGGGTTTTTTCGAGTTTATTTTCGGGTGTTTCGGGTTTTTTTCGGGTTTATTTTCGGGTGTGTTTCGAGTTTATTTTCGGGTTTTTCAGGTTTTTTCGGGTTTATTTTAGAGACGGTAGACGATCGTCTCAGTCTCATGAACCAGGAAACAGATTCCTCTCGTTCTCCCAGCAGGTGCAGCAACACGCCATGATGTCATCGCCCTCACCTGTGCAGGTGCCCACGCCCCAGATGCCTCCGCCCCCCCAGCCGTCCCCCCAACCCCCCACGTCCCAGCCCAACTCAGCCAGGTGAGTCCCCCCCCAGGAGTCCGACCCACCCCCCCTCCACCTGCTAGCTGCTAGTGCTGGGCGGTATACCGGTTCATACCGGTTCATACCGAATACCGGTGTTTATTTTTCTTATGATATGAATTTTTCATATACCGTAATACCGGTGAGTATGTACAGTAGCTACACAACGTTGGGAACGTAGCGCTACGCTAGCGCCGCTACGCTAGCGCCGCTACGCTAGCGCCGCTGGACACTGTTTGTGAGGGGACTGTTAGCAGTAGTGATGCACCGATTGTTCAGTAACCGGAATTGTTCGGCCGAAAATGGTAAAAAAACACTTTCGGTGTTCGGTGGAATAAGTGGGGAAAAAACCGAACAATTAATAACGGCGTTGTAAAATAAGGAAATAGACTGGCCGCTCCTGTAACGGTTGCACCACAAACATAAATCGTTGGCCAACCAAAAACTAACCACATAAGAATTTTACCAACATTCACCAGGAGGTGGAACCAAAACAACATAATGCTGGAAATTAAAACATGTTCAGTTTTTTATGTTCAATAAATATTTTCTACCTTGTAATTTTGTAAAAGATTTTTTTCTTTGAAAAGCCTAAATCAAATGTATTTGATTTATGCTTGCTCCTCATGACAGTAAAATAGGCCATTCTAAGCCAATTTACTGCAGCAATTCCTTTCCAAATCATTAGAAAATGTGGTTAACACCCAGTTGTGCATGAAAAAAAAAATACCATGATATACCGTGAAACCGATATAATTTAAAAAAATACCGTGAGATACATTTTTGGTCATACCGCCCAGCACTGCTAGCTGCTAAATGCTCTGTGTCCCGTTGCAGCTCAGGTCCCACTCCGTCCCCGGGGGGGTTCCAGCCCAGCCCGTCCCCCCAGCCGTCCCCGAGTCCAGCCACCTCCAGAACCCCCCAGAACTACGGGGTCCCGTCCCCGGGGCCGCTCAACACTCCAGGTACGAGCCTCCGCCTCACTTCCTGTCTGTCCCTCGGCTCTGCCCCGCCTCACTTCCTGTCTGTCCCTCGGCTCTGCCCCGCCTCACTTCCTGTCTGTCCCCTCGGCTCTGCCCCGCCTCACTTCCTGTCTGTCCCTCGGCTCTGCCCCGCCTCACTTCCTGTCTGTCCCTCGGCTCTGCCCCGCCTCACTTCCTGTCTGTCCCTCGGCTCTGCCCCGCCTCACTTCCTGTCTGTCCCTCGGCTCTGCCCCGCCTCACTTCCTGTCTGTCCCTCGGCTCTGCCCCGCCTCACTTCCTGTCTGTCCCTCGGCTCTGCCCCGCCTCACTTCCTGTCTGTCCCTCGGCTCTGCCCCGCCTCACTTCCTGTCTGTCCCCTCGGCTCTGCCCCGCCTCACTTCCTGTCTGTCCCTCGGCTCTGCCCCGCCTCACTTCCTGTCTGTCCCTCGGCTCTGCCCCGCCTCACTTCCTGTCTGTCCCTCGGCTCTGCCCCGCCTCACTTCCTGTCTGTCCCCTCGGCTCTGCCCCGCCTCACTTCCTGTCTGTCCCCTCGGCTCTGCTACCGCCTCACTTCCTGTCTGTCCCTCGGCTCTGCTACCGCCTCACTTCCTGTCTGTCCCTCGGCTCTGCCCCGCCTCACTTCCTGTCTGTCCCCTCGGCTCTGCCCCGCCTCACTTCCTGTCTGTCCCACTTCATTTCCTGTCTGTCCCCTCGGCTCTGCCCCGCCTCACTTCCTGTCTGTCCCTCGGCTCTGCCCCGCCTCACTTCCTGTCTGTCCCTCGGCTCTGCCCCGCCTCACTTCCTGTCTGTCCCCTCGGCTCTGCCCCGCCTCACTTCCTGTCTGTCCCCTCGGCTCTGCTACCGCCTCACTTCCTGTCTGTCCCCTCGGCTCTGCCCCGCCTCACTTCCTGTCTGTCCCACTTCATTTCCTGTCTGTCCCCTCGGCTCTGCCCCGCCTCACTTCCTGTCTGTCCCCTCGGCTCTGCCCCGCCTCACTTCCTGTCTGTCCCACTTCATTTCCTGTCTGTCCCCTCGGCTCTGCCCCGCCTCACTTCCTGTCTGTCCCTCGGCTCTGCCCCGCCTCACTTCCTGTCTGTCCCTCGGCTCTGCCCCGCCTCACTTCCTGTCTGTCCCACTTGGTAACATGTAGATGCACCTTTTATTTAAAAAATCCTTTTAATTTTTGGAGGAATGTTTGTTATCCCCACAGAGGCAATTTGTTTTACTGGCAGTCTTTCTCTTACTTTTTGCTTTTATTTCATTAATTTAATTAATCTTTTGAGGGTAGGCAAATAATAAGCTTTGCTTCAGCTACCCCTTTTTCGGTCTAGATGTTATTTGTTTATTTGTATACTGGAAACCTTTTGTAATGTTTTCTTTGAACAGTGTATTCGTTTCTTGTTGTCATTTTTATTCTTGTTTTTTTTATTTTTTTTTTGTTTTCATGACCGAAAATAAACTAAACTAAACTAAAACTTCCTGTCACCCAGAAACAGTTGTTCATTTATTCTGGCTTTGCTCTCATTCGAAAAAACTATGGGCGGATATTAGCAAATGTATTATTGACTCTTTTGCTATAGATTTTAATTTACATTGGGAAAATGTTGTTTTTGGTTTCCATTGTTTCCCTAAGAAAGAGGGAAAATGTTACTTTTTGATAAATCTGTTTTTATTTCTTCCCAAATTTCATATTCATAAGAGTAAATTTTCAAAGAAAACCCCTTGTTTTTTTGTTTTCCAGAAAGAAATGGAACTTGAATTTAATCCTAATATCAATAAATGAAAAGGCTATTAAAACCGTAGACTTGTTATATGTTTCATCTTCTTGAATAACAAACATCACCCCTGGCACATGTTCTGTATTTTATTTGTATACTGTTCTTGTATACTGTTTTGTGATAATTCTTTTAAATAAAGTTAAAAAAAAAACTAAACTGAAACTTCCTGTCTCCCCCAGGAAACCCCGGCTCGGTGATGAGTCCCGCCGGGGCCTCGTCCCTGGAGGACCAGCAGTACATGGAGAAGCTCAAGCAGCTGTCCAAGTACATCGAGCCGCTGCGCCGCATGATCAACAAGATCGACAAAAACGAAGGTGGGACGCCGACGCCGCGGCACGCTTCTGTCACGGCCGAAAGTAAATAACCTTTCCAACAGAAAATGTACTTTTTCATGAATTCTGGTCATTTCCAGGACGTACTTTAACCAACTCAGAGATTTTATCGGATTGGTTCATAACGTTTGTACAATCTAGACCAGGGACGGCCGGTATGGACTAAAAAATGTATCACGATAATTTCTGGCATTTATCCTGATGACGATAAAAATGACGATCAAAAAAATACCAATTCAACTCCATCTTTGTAACTATAAATCTATCACCACATTCAGTCTTTGGAAACAAAACACTGCTCTAAAAGATACTAAATGTTACTAAACTACATCAATGGGAATTTATCTTTCTTTCTTTCTCTCTCTCTCTCTCTCTCTCTCTCTCTCTCTCTCTCAGGCTCATTTCTTTCTTTTTTTCTCTTTTCTTTTTCTTTTTTCTTTCTCTCAGGCTCATTTCTTTCTTTTTTTCTTTCTTTCTTTCTCTCTCTCTCTCTCTCTCAGGCTCATTTCTTTCTTTTTTTCTCTTTTCTTTTTTCTTTTTCTTTTTTCTTTCTCTCAGGCTCATTTCAGTCTTTCTTTCTTTGTGGCTCCTTCTTATCGTGGAGAATTTTTTTGACGGTTTATTGTGAACGGTAAAATATCGCCCATTCCTAACCTAGACACATGGCCGACGCTAAATTGCGAAGCTTTTAAGTTTTTACCAGAGGGCGTGACCGTAGTGATCCGGCGAGTTTGAGGTCATTTTTAAGCCTCGCCATGAAACATCAATTGGCTGTAATTCAGCAATACATGATTTGATGTGGTGGAAAACTAATGTGCACGATTGTAGACGGAGCCTGAAGACGTCTATGGTGGAATATTCAATATTCTGGTCACACAGTAGGTAAGACGTTGACGATGACTGACAGTAAAAACTGTAACTTTTTATCAAAGGCGTCGCTGTGAGAGCGAAGCAAAGTTCGGTGTCTCGCCATGAACATAAAAGTTGTTCTAACTTACACATACTTCGTCCAATTTGACCCAAAATCTGTGCATTTAATCAGGCGTCCATTCTCGGACGTTACTTGGGAACAAAATCGGACGTTACTTGGGAACAGAATCGGACGTTACTTGGGACGGGAATCGGACGTTACTTGGGACGGGAATCGGACGTTGCTTGGGACGGGAATCGGACGTTACTTGGGAACAGAATTGGACGTTACTTGGGACGGGAATCGGACGTTACTTGGGACGGGAATCGGACGTTACTTGGGACGGGAATCGGACGTTACTTGGGAACAGAATCGGACGTTACTTGGGAACAGAATCGGACGTTACTTGGGAACAGAATCGGACGTTACTTGGGAACAGAATCGGACGTTACTTGGGAACAGAATTGGACGTTACTTGGGACGGGAATCGGACGTTACTTGGGACGGGAATCGGACGTTACTTGGGAACAGAATCGGACGTTACTTGGGACGGGAATCGGACGTTACTTGGGAACAGAATCGGACGTTACTTGGGAACAGAATCGGACGTTACTTGGGACGGGAATCGGACGTTACTTGGGACGGGAATCGGACCTTGCCCAGCAAAGAGTTGGTGCTAGCTTGGAACCGGAGCCAGTTCTTTAGAAACTCTTCCTGGTTCTCCTGCAGGTGCGACTGGTTCCTGGTTCTCCTGCAGGTGCGACTAGTTCCACTTCCACCTGGTGGCAGTAACTGCTAACAGCTAACTGCTAACAGGAAGTAGCCTCCACCTGGTGGCAGTAACTGCTAACAACTAACTGCTAACAGGAAGTAGCCTGAGCTTCTGCTTCTCTTGTGTTTCCAGACAGGAAGAAGGACCTGAGTAAGATGAAGAGTCTCCTGAACATCCTGACGGACCCGACCACCAGGTGAGACCCTGCAGGTTCTGGTACCGCAAGAACCAGAACCAGAACCGCTGGTTCTCCACACTTCCTGTCAGCTGCTCACCGGTGTCATGTGACCTGCTCACCGGTGTCGTGTGACCCCCAGGTGTCCCCTGAAGACGCTGCAGAAATGTGAGATCGCCCTGGAGAAGCTGAAGAACGACATGGCCGTGGTGAGAAACATCTTCACACTGAGTATAATACACAGCGTCAAGGTGCAAAAAACACCTCAGCACACAGAGCAACAACATCATCACAAGTCTTGCATGTGGGGGTGGGGGTGGGGGGGGCTGATAAGAGGGGGGGCCGAGGAAGGCGTTGAGTTGAGGGGGGTGGTTATCAGTAAGTGTGTGTAGCGATGAGTCCATGAACTTCGCCCAGAGCTGCTCTCAGCCAATGTCCTTAATGTTATCAGACGGCTCGGTCAGTTCTGAAAACAGGTCCACAGATGTTCCTGAGAGGGGAGGGTTAGTGGGGGCAGAGTCACCTTGTTTACATTCCACCAGGGAGATTGTGACCAGAGCGATCGGCCAAAACCGCCCTGTCGAGGCCAGATTATAGAATCAACAATTGTATTAAAGAACAGACTCAGTAATTTTCCGTCTGCCTTCAGTCTCTGGTTCATCAATGGCGACTCCAATCAGACGAATTTGTGATCAATTCCCGCCAAGCCGAGCTTCCAACTTCTCCAGGGTCTTCTCCATCTTGCCAATGAGCTCAAAGACGCCGCCAGCCTGCGATTCTGTTCAAGAATCACATCCAGCTTACGGTTTTGCTCCCCCAGCGTTAAAGTCTGAGTGTTGATAGCCGTGTGTGAGGCACCAGAGCGGCCTCCCCACGTACAAGGGGACAAGGCAAAACTGGACCTGGGTGATGAGGTGTAAAAAAACCTTGCAGAGCGTAGAATGCCAAAAAATAAGGCTTTTTATTTTATGTAAAAAAACACATACAGGCGGAGGGCAAAATCAATATTCTAAAAAAAAGGCACATGGGGCATAGCCTCTCAACAAGCTTCCTCCATTCAGCAGACCCCTCTTCTGGTATACAGCTGCTGTTTATAAACCCAAGCAGGGTGGAGAGGTTGATTGGACACAGGTGTGCCACAATCAGCAGAGCCAGACAAACCTGTGTGCTGCTCCCCCGCCCAATCCTCCACTCTGCCACACACATTAAAAAAAAGTCTGGTGATGGTGAGAAGGGGAGGGGTGGCTCACTTTCTCACACCGTGCTTATCCCATCTGCCACGTCCGGCAGCTCTGAAAGGGCCAAAAACATAATTATAAGTGATAACCTCCACTTGCCAGCCAATCAGAATGGAGTATTCACACAGACCGTGGTATAAAAAATAATAATAATTAAAGCTGCAAGCAGCGATGAACGGGCCCTCGTGCGTGCAATTTTCACCAATAAAGATCAAGGACTCAAAACAGAGTCCGATGAACCACCATGACTCTTCATGTCAAACCATTAAAAAGTTATGGCAGTAGAAACTATTAAATATGGACCAACCAGATGAAGGGGGGCGCGCTTTTTGGCGTCTAGCGTCGCCACGGTAACGCTTTTGACTGAGAAAAGTAATGCGTTTTGTCGCAGGATGGAGACGCACATTTTGATGTATAACACATCTGGGTGACGTTACGGTTCGGCCCGTATTAACTGTCGAAGGAATGGCAAAAACGTCCTGTTGGGTTTGGGCCATGGCGCCAAGAGACTTTTCTTTAAGTTGCGACATGATACAGGTGTGTACCGATTTTCCTGCATGTACGTCAAACCGTATCGTGGGGCTTGAAGAACAAAGTTTTCTAGGGGGCGCTGTTGAGCCGTTAGGCCACGCCCATTAATGCAAACAAATAAATATCATATTTTTCACCAGGCCTGGCTTGGTGCAAATTTGGTGACTTTTGGGGCACGTTTAGGGGGGAAAAGGCCCTGCTTTTGTTGGAAGAAAAACGAGGATACAAATTCCTACAGATACATTAGGGCCTTTGCACTGTAAGTGCTCGGGCCCTAATTAAATAAATATTCTTGTGTAGAAATGAACTATGAACTAACTACAACAAAAAAAGGGGCCGTTACCCTGCCCCTCTCATTCTCACGCTGCAGGTTCCGGTGTTTTGCATTCAGAGATGCTCTTCGCCACTGGCAGAGGATGCTGCACCATGTACAAAAGAGAAAAAAGAGAAGAGAAGGGGGGGGGAGCACAAGAAACTACAGGAACGACTTTGGCACACTAGAGTTTACACTACCTAGAGATTTACCAACACCAGCTAGAGGTTTACTAAACACTAACTATAGGCTTTACTAAACAGAAAGGTTTTAAGTTTAGTTTTAAAGGTGGAGGTGGTGTCAGCCTCCTTAACCCAGATTGGAAGTTGGTTCCATAGTAATGGTTCCTGATAGCAGAACGCCCGCCCTCCAAATCTACATTTAGATACTCTAGGAACTACGAGTAAACCTGCACTCTGAGAACGGAGAGCTCTGCCAGGAACATAAGGCTCTATCGGGTCTTGCAAATACTGCGGAGCTCAGCCGTGATGATGATGATGATGATGATGATGATGATGATGATGATGGTAGTGATGATGATGATGACCCCGTCCCCCCCCCACCCTCTAGCCCACCCCCCCGCCCCCCCCGGTACCCACCAAGCAGCAGTACCTGTGCCAGCCCCTGCTGGACGCCGTCATGGCCAACATCCGCTCCCCCGTCTTCAACCACTCCCTGTACCGGACCTTCGCCCCGGCCATGAGCGCCATCCACGGCCCCCCCATCACCGGCCCCCCGGTGGGGGCCCGCAAGAGGAAGCTGGAGGAGGACGAGCCCGCTATCCCCAACATCCTGCAGGGGGAGGTGGCCCGGCTGGACGTCCGCTTCCTGGTGCAGCTGGACCCGGGATTCTGCAGCAACAACGGAACTGTGCACCTCGTCTGCAAGCTGGGTGAGTCAGGTGACCGAGTCAGGTGACCTCTGACACGGTGGGGGGGGGGGGGGGTGAGTCACATGACCTCTGACACGGTGGGGGGGGGTGAGTCACATGACCGAGTCACATGACCTCAGACACACGGGGGGGGGGCTGACCTAGAGATGCACCATCAGGATTAGGCCTGTGTTGAAAAGATCGATTTTCCGATTTTAAATCGATTCTCATATTAATTCCTAAAAATCGATTCATATGTCTAAAGATCGATTAAAAAAAATATATATATTTTTTTTTTTCATCATTACAACTTTTGGTTATTTTTTTGTTTATGCCCAAAAAAGGGATATTTTGTTGGACACGAGAATAACTGGTGCCATGTTTTTGCCTTTAAATATGTTTAAAGGTATGAAAACATTAAAGTTTTCAGTTATAATTGCATAAATTGTCTATATTTCATTACTTTATATACTGTCTTTGGGTTACATTTGCAAAAAATCCTAAAAACCAAATGCTCAAAAATTAAAAACCAAAATAGACCGAAAATGGAACAAATAAAAACGGAATGTGGGAAAAACTAAAAGTGATTTCCTGCGTCTCTGTTTCCTCCCTGGATCTGTTTGGTAATTCTGACCCACAATGTTTCTGTTTCAGTTCTATCAGCATTCTGGGAGCTGATTGGTCCTTACAGCATCATTAGCTGCAATACTTGCTGTTGAATCTCAATATAATACTAGTATTAATATGTTGCAGAACTACAGTCATATCATTCATGCAACAGCTGAAAAAACTGTTTTAATAACACTAACCCAAATCAATAGCGGATCGAATCAGATCATGATAATCGATTCTGAATCCTAAGAATCGGAATTGAATCGATTCTTGATATTTGAATCGATCCCCAGCCCTAATCAGGATTTTGAGGGCCGATCACCAATAACCGATCTCCAAAAGCAGAATCTACCGATCACAGTGTGAAATCCATAAATTCTTCAATATTGTCGTCTCATGTTCAACAATGACACTGTTATTAGGTATAAAAATTAGGAGATTAGAAATTAAATGAGGCCCACCTCCCCGCCCGCTCGGGCGGCGGTTCCTCCGGAACACACGGTGTTTCTCAAAGCGCTCTCCCGAGGGAGCTGCGGTGAGAACCCCCGACAACACATATTCGGTGCACTGCGCCATTGGGCGCACCGCACATTTTGAAAAAAAAGACGTTTATATACGCCTAATGGTCGTGAAAATACGGTATTTTCTGATCTCCGATCAAAACCAATGGCGGGGCGTTGTCGGGTCGATACCGATCAGTGCATCTCTAGTCTGACCTCCAGGGGGCGTGGCCTGTTACTAGGGGGCGTGGTCTAACCTGTGACTCCTCCCCCAGATGACAAGAACCTGCCCAGCGTTCCTCCTCTGCAGCTCAGCGTTCCTGCAGATTATCCGGATCAGAGCCCGTTCTGGACCGACGACCGGGACCAGTACGGTGAGATTCAGATTCTGCTCCTCCCCCTCCCTGTCTGTCCTGCTGCTGCTTTTGTTTGTCTCGTCTTCAGAGTCTCTTCTTTTCACTCCTCCCAAACTCTACAATCATGGAATTGATTAACTGGTCTCTCAGCACAATCAGAAGTCAGGGGGTAAGGGAGCCCTCCTGCCCCGATGGGAGGTTTTTTACTGGATACACAATGGATTCCTACAAATACTGGAAACATTTGTGTTTGGTGATTCTGTCTGTCGAGAACGTTGAAGATGCTTCATAATTGGATTTATGATAGCAGGATTTCTCCTGATCGGAGGAGGGGGATTCCTGGTCTACCGACAAACGCGTAAGTCGTCGACAGCTGTTCTGGCTCTTTCAGAGCTGCCGGACGTGGCTGAAGGATCAAGCAAGGTGATCAACACTCAGACTTTAACGCTGGGGGAGCAAAGCCGTAAGCTGGATGTGATTCTTGAACAGAATCTCAGGCTGGCGGCGTCTTTGAGCTCATTGGTAAGATGGAGAAGACCTTGGAGAAGTTGGAAGCTCGGCTTGGCGGGAATTGATCACAAATTCGTCTGATTGGAGTCGCCATTGATGAACCAGAGACTGAAGGCAGACGGAAAATTACTGAGTCTGTCTGTTTTCAATATAATTGTTGATTCTATAATCTGGCCTTGACAGAGCGGTTTTGGCCGATCGCTCTGGTCACAATCTCCCTGGTGGAATGTAAACAAGGTGACTCTGCCCCCACTAACCCTCCCCTCTCAGGAACATCTGTGGACCTGTTTCAGAACTGACCGAGCCGTCTGATAACATCAAGGACATTGGCTGAGAGAAGATCTGAGAGAAGTTCACGGACTTACCGCTACACACACACTTACTGATAAACACACCTCCCTTTATAGTCGACCCCTGTCATGTTGCTTCTGTGCAGAGGTGTTATTTCTTTGCACTTTCACACTGTGTATTTATACAGTGTGAGGAGCCTTTCTTTTCCCTCCTCCCTCCCAAATGTCCTTCCTCTGATCTGTAATTCTATTCCAACTTTATTCTATTCTCTGATCTGTAATTCTATTCCAACTTTCTTCTATTTGTTTC